>NC_049217.1:32166543-32316543 GCF_013347855.1 Anguilla anguilla | reverse complement strand
GTCTTGTAAATAATCATGTTCAAACGCACTTATGTAGGCCTATAACAACTGTAGCATGAATGAGTGTCTCTGTTAGCTTGTTGGCTAGCACCGAAGCACCAAACCGTTACCCTCAGTTCACCTGCTATTCTGTTGTAGTGAGTGACGTTGTTACAAAACACAGGGCCAAGTGACTTGAAAGAATTGAGAAAATATTGGGTAGCATTGCTTTGAAATACATCTTATGTATACAAACAGTGGCTGTGACAAAGCGTGCGCTGTCGTGTAAAGGCCAGTGTAAACGCAATAGAAACGCAGTTGAAATATGGCCAGTGTACCTACTCACGGATTTGACGGCCATCCAACGAGCCTTGATTAACAAAAGAATCAGCAAGTCTGTAGAATTAGAGCTCCCTAGGTCGCAACTTGTGTACCCTTCTGTCCTGCTCCGTTGTCTGTTATTTCGTGGAGATGCACTTTTAGTGTTCGTAAGGTTTATAAGGCATTTTCATAGGCTTATCTGAAGGCGGGAATCGTGTTCGCTGTTTTGCTAAGCTAGAACCGGAAAACTTGATTGTGGAGAATAGGAGCATGCGCATATGTCCCAGCAGGCTTTGCATATGAGAAAATAACAACACTGTGAGAAAAATTAGGACGAAATGATGAAATTGCGTAGTTGAAACAATATGTTTTTAGCAGAATGGGAATGTAGGTGAAGGTTGACATGATCACAGAATATAGTCCGGAGTAAATAAAGTGACCATGATCGAGCTTAGTTTCCTTAATGCTATATATAATAGTCGGTGTAAACCACTACTCGTTAAGGTGGAGGGTTAAGTAACGTGTGAAATCAATCGCACTGTTGTGCTTCTCTCATGTTCAATAGTAGTGGTTATACTTATAGGTGAGTCATGGTTTTAAATGTAATGTTTTAATGGGGAGTTGCAGAACGTACATACGTAGTCATTATTTGTATGTGGCTAGATAGAGAACTGGGCGAGGTAACATGAATCTAGAAACGTGGCGTTTGCTGAAGGTTTTGTACGGTAGCCAAGTGAAGAAATATAGTTAGTAGAAATTACACAGTGGCCGATTTAGTATCTCCAATTAACCTGTCTGCATGTCTTTGGGATTGAGGAAACCGGAGTACGCGGAGGAAACCAAGGTGGACACGGGGAAAACATGCAAACTCCGCACAGAGCTGAGATTCGATAACACGACCTTCTTACTGTGCGGCCACAGCGCTACCCACTGCGCCACCGATTACAATGCTTGCTTGGCAAAGCTATCAAGGATGATCAAGGATGACGTGCCCCTAGCCTCATAGCTCCAGGCTAGCTCCAGTAAATAGGCTACTTGCACAACCGCTTCCTTCCCGTAATTCGTACTGCTCGGTTGTTTCCGGTTTATCAATGGCGACCTTCTACACCCGCTGTCAACAGGAGCTCCCAAAGATAAACATCACTCGCGTTCATAGGATTTTCAAAACGACTAAAGACTCAACCGGAAAATTGGAGAAAGGCTATTAATTATATGCCATGTTGTATATTCGTAACTACGAAGGTAAGAAAACTACTCTTAACTGATTCACTAGCTAATGCTAATTAACCTCAAATACTAGCCTCCGTTGTACATGGTCGCTAACATTAACTATCTGTCTAACGTTGGGTAATGCTGTGTGCTTCATCTGCTGTTAATTCTCTACCTACAACATTGTAACATGCTTTCTTAACCGGCGTTATATATCAGCCTTAGCTGTCGTTCGAGTTTTTGGTTAACTACGTAGTCAAAACAAAATCCCCGTCCGATATTGCTTGTGTCGACAGTGCTGCGACGGAAACGACGATAGATTTAGCTAGTAGCCACATCTATTCAAAATGTAAACGAGTAAGGCGTTATTCACGGTCGGGAAAAATTTTATGACCACGTTAGTCTTGTTGTTAGCCACTGCTATGCATAACACTTACTAGGTAGCTACCTAACGTTATTTGCTACGCGTAAAGTATCATGGATGTGTAAGATGTGTTCACGTAAGTAATACAGACATAACGCTAACGAGACTTTTGATTGCATCTGTTATTTTATTTATTCGGTGTCCAATAAAGACAGACTATCAGGGAGGTCGGCGTGAGAGCGTGACAGTCTGTGTACTTTCCAGTAATGCACGCATTCAGAAGGAGTCTGTTGCACACAGCTACAATTTCACTGAATCAACATGTCATATGGACGGAGTGTAGCACAGTGGGTAAGGAACTAGACCTGTAACCGAAAGGTCTGAGGTTCGATTCCGGGTAGGACACTGCCGTTGTACACTTGAGCAAGGTACTCAACCGAAATTGCTTCAGTATATATCCAGCTGTATAAATGGATACAATGTAAAAATGCTATGTAAAAAAAAAAAAAGTTGTGTAAGTTGCTCTGCATAAGAGCGTCTGCTAAATGCCTGTAATGTAATATGCACCATTTTAAAGAAGAATCTTGCCATCTAGGTCATTGAACTTTGTCAATGTGGTCCAGGGTGTGGGTGTTGCAAGCTTTATATTGTATTGTAGGTGTCTGTCACAGTTATTGCTTTATAAAATGTGTTGATAATCAGAATGATTGTTGACAGGATGCAGGAGAGATGTGACCCCTGAGATCACAATTTTCTCTCTCTCTCTCTCTCTCTCACTCACTCTCTAATTCAAATTCAAATTCAAATGCTTTATTGGCATGACATCTTTAAAAATATATATTGCCAAAGCGTAGTGATAACAGTAATTAACTACACTAAGAATATATAATTAAGAAGAAAAAAGAAAACAAGCAGCAATAACAATAACAGCATAAATGATAGGAACATAATACTTATCTATTAAGTTAACCGAATTAAATTAATTGAAGAAAAAAACATACATACATACATACGCACACACACACACATATATACATACACACACGTATACATATACATATACATGCAAACACATATGCATATATACATACACACATACATATGTTTGCAGGATGCTCACCCACTGTCCCTCAGGCTGTGACAGGCAAAAACGTATCTAGCTGCGAGTGAGGCTGTCGCTCCTTCTCCTAATAGGACTCGCAGCTTTTGGTCATTTGTTAGGGAGGGAAATTTGTTTAGGAATGTTGAATTCTGGATCTTATTAAAATATGTTTCCCTTATCTGTGAATATTTTTCACAATATAACAGGAAGTGCATCTCTGTCTGTACCTCTCCTGTCTTGCAGTGACCACATATACGTTCTTCTTTGGGTAGCCATGTTTTTTTGTGCCTTCCTTTTTCAATTGCTAAGGTGTGGTCACTGAGCCTGTACTTGGTCAGGATTTGTCTCTGCTTTGTATCTCTGACAGAGGAGAGGTACTCTGCCAAATTGTATTCTCTGTTTAGGGCCAAGTAGCAATTAAGTTTATTTTGTGTTTTGGTTTCATTATTCCAGTGTTCCAGATAGGCATCTTTTGTTTGTTTAATTATTTGGTTTATTCTAATTTCTGGTTTTAAAGCAGCGCTGGTCTGAGTTTGGTCAGTGTTTGGTTTTAGTTGGTTAGTGAGTCTCATGACCAGCTGACTGAGAGGACTCTTTTTGGGTTTCAGGTCTTGGTTTCTCAGGGCTTGAAATTGAATTGTGTCTTGGGGACTTGATTTGAGGTGCATCCAAAATTTAAGTGCTCTTTTTTTAATGTTAATTATCAATGGGTATCTGCCTAATTCTGCCCTGCATGCATTGGTGGGAGTTTTCCTTTGGATGTTTAGTATTGTTCTGCAAAATTCTGCATGCAAGGCCTCTATAAGATGCTTGTCCCACCTACTGTAGTTGTGATAACTGAGTGGACCACATACTTCATTTCCATATAAGGCAATTGGTTGGATTACACTGTCAAAGATTTTAAGCCAAATTCTAATTGGTATGTCTATTTTCTGAAATTTTCTTCTGATTGCATGAAAGGCTCTGCAGGCTTTTTCTTTTAGTGTATTCACTGCCAGACCAAAGTTTCCTGAGGCACTTCTTTTGAGCCCCAGGTAATCATAAAACAGGGAGTGCTCTAGTACGGTGTTTCCTAGAGTGAACACATGTCTGGTTTCCTGAGATCTGGGTTTCTTTTGGAATATCATTATTTTAGATTTTTTAAAGTTTACTGTCAGTGCCCAGTTCTGAGAGTATTGCACCAGTAAATCCAAATGTTGCCCTTGTTCTGTGGGTGACAGCAACACCAGGTCATCTGCATAGAGTAGGAATTTAACTTCCTTGTTGTTTAGGGTTAAGCCAGGGGTAGCAGATTGTTCCAACAGCACCGCTAACTCATTAATACAGATATTAAAGAGCGTTGGTGACAAGCTGCATCCCTGAAAAACACCTCGTCCTTGAGTGAAGAAATCTGTTCTTTTATTCCCAATTTTTACTCCACATTTATTATTGACATAAATAGATTTTATTATGTCATAAACTTTACCCCCTACACCACTTTGGAGAATTTTATAATATAGTCCTTCTTGCCAAATAGAATCAAAAGCCTTCTTAAAGTCTATAAAGCATGCAAAATTTTTATCTTTGCTTTTTTGGTATAGGCTACATGTTGGTTAATTAGGGTATGTAGGGTGTAAACATGATCAGTTGTGCGATGTTTTGGTAGAAAGCCAATTTGTCCTTTGCTCAAGACATTGCGTTTCATAAGGAAGGCTAGCATTCTGGCATTGATAATGCTGCAGAAAATCTTCCCCAGATTGCTGCTCACACAGATGCCTCGGTAGTTATTAGGGTCAAATTTGTCTCCACTCTTGAAAATTGGGGAAATAAGCCCCTGATTCCAGATATCAGGAAAGCAGCCAGCTTGGAAAACAAGATTGAATAATTTCAGCAGGGCTTGTTTCAGCTCAGGGGTGCTGTGTTTAAGCATCTCTGTCCTGATGCTGTCAGGTCCACAAGCTTTTCCAGGTTTTAGCTTTTTAATGTTGACTTCTAATTCTTTCATTGTAATTTGGTAATCAAGTGGGTTCTGATAGTTTTTAGTAGTTGCTTCAAGGATTTGCAACTTTTCTTGGATTTGTTTTTGTTCATAATTTAGATTATTAGGTGAAGTTTGCTCATAAAGTTTTTCAAAATGATTTTTCCAAATGTTGCAATTTTGTAAGGACAAATTGTCTGGTTGTTTTTTGCTCAATTTGTTCCATTTTTTCCAGAACTGATTTTGATCAATGGAGTCTTCAATTTCTTGTAGTTTTTGATTATAATGTATCCTTTTCTTTTCCTTTTTGTACTCTCTTAGTTTTTCAACATAATTTTGTCGCATTTCTGTGTTGAGTGGCTGTCTGTGTTTTTGATTGGATAGCAGTCTTAATTCTTTCCTGATATTTCTGCAGTCCTCATCAAACCACTCTTCTTTTTTCAGTCTCTGTTTGGATGCAGAGCTGTTTTTGGTAAGGCCTGCTTTATTGGCTGATTTATGATATATATATTATTAATTTTTGTAACAGCTATATTTATGCCTAATTGGTTTTGCTGGAACTCTGTTGAGAGGAAGGTGTTAATAATGTTAGTAGTTTCAGGTGAACTGATTACACTTTTGAATTTGACTTCACTGTCAGGAGCCCATCGATATGACCTGTTTAATCTGTACAGTTTGCAGGGCTCAGACTCTGCTATTTGTTCTATAATTCTTTTTAGGTATACATTTATCTGACAGTGATCTGTTAGTGGTGTTTGTGGTCTGACAGTGAATGCACTAATATCGGAGGGGTCCATGTCAGTAATGGCATAGTCAACTACACTACTCCCAAGAGCTGAACAATATGTGAACCTCCCTTAAGTGTCCCCTTTGATCCTGCGATTAAGCATGTATAGACCTAGACAGAGATGCACCAACTCTTTCCCATTTTTGTTACAAATATGGTCAGGATTATTTCTGGGAATAACGGTAGGAGTGAAGTATAGAGAGGACTGTCTGAAGATATGGCTATTTCCAGTAGAATCTACTATGTCAGGTTCAGATCCTGTTCTGGCATTCAAATCTCCGATCAATAGAACATGGGCCTGGTAATGTGTGATCTCTTTATGAAGATTTTCAAAAAAGTTTTCATTGTCGTATGGTGACTCTAAAGGGGGAATGTAGGCCGCACATATATATATAAGTCATTATCACATTTGATAATATTTTTATTTAATTTTAGCCAGATGTGTGTTATTGCCTTTTTAATTTGTTCTAATTGGGTTGACATCATCTCTGTACCATATGATAATCCCACCTGAATCCCTGCCGTGACTTATGTTTTTCTGTTTGAGGGATGACAATAAAATTTTTTCATAGCCTGGGGGACAGTGAGTATCAGCATCATCTCAACACCATGTCTCCAGCAATATTATAATGTCATGTTCTGAAATGCATGAGATTAATTCTGGGTTTGTGCTCTTCAGTCCAAAAACCGAAGAATACAAGCCCTGAATATTCCAAGAACTTATTGAGAGAGATTTCATTAACAATTTATTATGTAGATTTCTGTACAGTGACAAGTAGAACAATTTGATCAATGTGTTTTCAAGCAATTTATTTAGTAAAGCAAATTTTATTTATTTATTTATTTATTTATTTTCAACCAAGAATCCTACAGATGAGCTGTAGCAACTGTTTCACCTCTCCTATGTTTGAGTGGTTTGATACTACCTGAGCATAGGTAGGCTGGCACTCAGGGGGTAGCTGGGCTCCGCTGGGCTGGGTTCTGTTGGGCTGGCCTCTGCTGAGCTGGGTTCTGCTGAGCTGGGTTCTGCTGGGCTGGGCTCCGCTGGGCTGGGTTCTGCTGGGCCATGTTCCGCTGGGTTGGGTTCTGCTGGGCTGGGTTCCGCTGGGCTGGGATTCACTGGGTTGGCCTCTTCCTGGCGGGATTCTTCTCTCCTTTGATGGGTGTGGCATGTGCTGTCGTCTCTGGTGGGGCTGTGCTGTCCCTCTAGTGCAGGGGTGGCCAACTCCGGTCCTGGGGAGCCGCAGGGTCTGCGGGTTTTTGTTTTGACCTTAAATACAACAACCACTTACACAAAATAAACCAGGTGAGGTGAGTTAACTATGTAATCAACTGCTTTAATTGATCAATTAAGTGCCAAGTAAAAACAAAAGCCAGCAGACCCTGCGGCTCTCCAGGACCTGGGTTGGCCACCCCTGCTCTAGTGAGATGTGGAGCTGAAGGACTTCTGTCAGTTGCTGCCTCTCTCAGGTCTTCTGCGGAGATCCATACACTGTCACGGCCGAGGTGGACATGGTCGTATAAGTGCTCATGTGAGTTGGGTGATGCGCGATGTTTATGTTGGTAATTATGTTGAATGGGAAGTCGGTCCGTGGCAGCAATGTGGAAATGGTGATTTTTGCCCTTGGGAATTCTCTTTGTGCTTTTTTAACCACCTTAATCACTGCTTCTGGTACATTCTGCCCCTTGTGACGCAAGTCATTTGTACCTGTGTGGATTATGATGTTGTCAGGATCTCCCAGGCGTTCATGACAGAGTAGTTGGAGTGCACTGTCTGTGTGGGGGCACCAGAACTTTCCAACGCTGTGATGGGGGAACAGCTGCCTGTGGTTGAGGAATTTGCCGTTGGAATCAATAAGTATTGCAGTTTTAGGGGGCTTTTGATGGCGTGTTTGTCTCTGTTCTTCTGTAACTGGCTGTGCATTGGCCGGGGCTGTCTGTGAGGCTGGAAGAGCAGTGTTGTCCTGTGGAGGGCTGGGGGGACTGGGGTCCTCATTAATGTCTAGGCTGGTCTGTGGTTCTGTCTGGCTATTGGTCTCCGTCTGTGAGCCTGTGTCTGTGGTCTGGCTGTGCGGGGACTGCTCTGCTGCTGTTATACTATGCACCTGCTCCCTCAGATGGAGTATGTGTAAGTCTTTGTGCTGCAGCTCCTCTCTCACTTTAAGCAGGTCATGTCTGAGAGCCTTGTTTGCTTTATGAAGCTCAGTC
This sequence comes from Anguilla anguilla, assembly GCF_013347855.1. Lineage (NCBI taxonomy): Eukaryota > Metazoa > Chordata > Actinopteri > Anguilliformes > Anguillidae > Anguilla > Anguilla anguilla. The sequence goes on along the minus strand of NC_049217.1, from coordinate 32,308,616 downwards.
ACATTTTCTCCTAACTGTCTAATTGTTGTTTTGGTTTCCTCTTTAAATAGCCTCATGTCATCTCTTAGCTGTTCAATAATGTCCATCTCTGATAATTTGTGCTCTCTGAATTCAGTAATCTCCACTTCTAGAAGGGAGAGGCACTCCTGAATGCGCTGCACTGACGCTGGTGTCCTGAGTGTCGGTGGGCTGCAGTGGGCTCTGTGTGCGCTAGAGCAGGCTGGCAGAGGGGCTCTACAGGCTGTGTGCACAGGGGAGACTGGAGCAGTGGTTTCAGCAGCTGAAACATTTAGGGAAGCCAATGCACCTGCTGCTGTTTTAGTGGCCTTTTTGCCGTTACCAAGAGTGTTTAGGCGATCAAATCTTTTTTCAAAATCCTCTAATTTAGTTATTGATCCCTGAACCATTACAGTGCCCGTATTATAGAAATTTATGTTAAATTTGGGTACAGTGTCCATATATAGCTGACGAATTGATTTGTTGCCACACATTTTCATTTGCCTGTAGTCTTCATGAAGGGCAGAATGCCAGGCCTCTGGGTGCTCAGTATAGAATAGCAGGTCTGTTAGAGTTTCTTTGTTGCCTTGCAGTTTATAATCTGCTCTCAGTGTTTCTGGGTAATCTTTTAGCAGTTTGCTCCTGTACTTTTTTTTCCCTGCCTCACTTGTGATGTCATCAGGGTAGTGGATTGCTGAACAACGTAAGCTCCTCCCACTATGCTGCTGTTGAAATGTATCCATTTTCCCACTCTTTCCCAACTGAAAAAAAAAATGCCGGTTGCTGTGCTCTGCTGTCAGTTACTGGTGCAGAGCTGAAGGGCCTACTTTGCCGATGTGAATTAGCTGTAAAGTTTTGGGTTTTTGATAAATTATATAAGTGTCCTACCTTCCAAATCTTCTTTATTCAGTTCCCTTATCCTTCCAGATTCTTGCTCAATGTCCTTTTCCCTGGTTATATTGGTTTTGATCTTATTCTTCCAGCTTGTTTATGCTAGTTTTAATAGCAGGCTAACTACTTTGTTAGCATACTCTGCTTACTGTCTCCTCACCAAATGAAAATTGTTGTTTTATTATTTATTTATATTTTTGGTGTATCAAAATTTTGCTCACCTTCTTCCTGGTCTCTTTAGCTTTAATATAAGGTTATACTTGTCATTGTACACAATCGATAATTAATAAAATCACTGGTTGTAGTAAGCACTCATAATTTTGCTTCTCTCTCTCTCTCTCTCTCTCTCTCTCTCTCTCTCTCTCTCTCTCTCTCTCTCTGCAGCAATCCGCCAGACCGTCTCCAGATCTCTTGTGGCACGCTACCAGAAATGTGAGCCGCCCTCACATTTTCTCATTTTTTTGTCATTCTGTATCTGTCTGTGTTTTTTGCTGGACCCGGAGCCCGCCCTCGCTACCAGAAGTCTTACTGTTAAAAATGCTGTCTTCGCTTTTATATACAATAAAAAAGAAAATGACCTAAATCAGCTTCAGGCTCACTGTTTGTACTGGTCTTTTACTCTGCTTGCTTTTTCTTTTCCAACCAGCCTTTGACTAAAGGTAGACTTAACATTCCTGATTTACTTTTCTGTTAGTTTGCTTTTTTTTCTCTATGATAGCACCTGATGTGTCAGAGATCTGGGTCGATCCTCAGAGCGCACGTTACTTTGACAGAAAAAAAATAATTTAATCGTGCTTCGCCCTGCTGTAACCAATGGTCATGTGAAAACATGTATACCGGTATAATTACCTGTGCCCAGATATGCATTTTAATGCATACATTCACATGCTGTGAAATATTCTCATTTATTTATACTCATCCCTGAGAAATTATAATATAATGAATGATTAACTCTTCAAGTAGGCAAGTTTAATTAGATTCTTAGAGATTAAAACTGTTAGAATGCTCATCTGAAGTGCACGTGTAACTACCTGATCTATGCAAATAGCAACTTTCTATGGGCTATAAGCCTGCGTTATGATTTGTTTTTATAGTTGTTGCTATTTGAATTACCTGTTTTTAATTTGTGTTTTATGAACATATTGTTTTTGCCACTCTGTTTTTAAAATATGTTTTTATTACATCTGCTTTCCCCCCATTCATATTGGGATATTGAATCATGCTACAGTTTATATGTCTTATCCTTACAGCTCAGGACTCACTGAGATGGAAGAAACCTGGTTTTTGAATGTGTATAAATGTGTTACTGAAGGTGTGTTGGGTAGGGGGTGCAATGCCTGTCTCAGTGACCCAGCGTTCCTTCTCTCCCTGCAGGAGGAGGTTTAATGTGCTTCGACAGAAACCAGATCTCTTCAGAGGAGAGGTATACCTAAGAGAAAAGTGCGTGGGGGCGGGTGGGGGGCGGCAAGGTGCGCCCGAATACCCCTGTACCCCTCTTCGGTTCCGTCACGATCGCCCTGTACCCCTCTTCGGTTCTGTCACGATCGCCCTGTACCCCTCTTCGGTTCTGTCACGATCGCCCTGTACCCCTCTTCGGTTCTGTCACGATTGCCCTGTACCCCTCCTCAGTTCTGTCACAATCCACTGTACCCCTCTTCAGTTCTGTCATGATTCCCCTGTACCCCTCTTCAGTTCCGTTACGATCGCCCTGTTCCCCTCATCAGTCCCATCACAATCCCCTGTACCCCTCTTCAGTTCCATGACAATTGCCCTCTGCCCTGTGTTCAAGATAATAAATGACCACTGAATCTTGAAACAAATGTGTATTATTTACGTGTGAAATAGGACGGAGTGTGGCACAGTGAGTAAGGAACTGGGCTTGTAACCGAAAGGTCGCAGGTTCGATTCCCGGGTAAGGACACTGCTGTTGTACCCTTGAGCAAGGTACTTAACCTGCATTGCTTCAGTATATATCCAGCTGTATAAATGGATACAATGTAAAGTGCTATGTAAAAAGTTGTGTAAGTCGCTCTGGATAAGAGCGTCTGCTAAATGCCTGTAATGTAATGTAATGTAATGAAACCTATGGCAGGATTGTATATGTATTCCATATTTAATCACAAATATTCAGTGTGTAACATTTTAATTGTTGTATTGGCATGCCTTTGGGATATTGTTCCCTATCTTGTTGCTAACCAACAGGACGGCCCCTGTCTACTTGCAGGACATGATTCGATTCTATACACCTGCTCGACCACTCCGCTCTGCAGCAGCTGGGTGCCTTGTACCCTCTCCCACCCGAGTAAAGGGATCACAGAGCATCTCCACCCTAGCTCCTTAGTGGTGGAACAAATTCCCTGTCCCTCTTCAAACCTCTCGCTCAATACCCATCTTCCGGCTCGGTCTGAAGATTCATCTCTTCAGACTATACCTGGACTAACTGCCACCACTCTGTGAATCATTTCACTTTAAATCCCCCTTTCATGCTACTCATGTTACATGTACCCCCATTCCAGCACTTTTTGTAATTTGTATTTTAGTCCTAATATTGTAGCTTGTTTTTCTCCCTAGTTTGCCTTGGCATAAGCTTGGTCAGAATAATGTTCACTGCATGAACTGAACTGTGTTCTTGGCTATAAATAACGGTACAAAATGAGTATTGTACCTTATTGAACCTGTGTTTTGTGCTTGTCATTGGACCATGATATGCACTTTTGTATGGCGCTTAGGATAAAAGCATCTGCTAAATAAATGTTAAATGTGAATGATTTCCAATCCATCGGTACCAGAAAAAGCATTTTGAATTTTTAGGTGGAAATACTTTATTGATCATAAAATTGTTGAAACACATTGTAATTGATTTATTTCATCACAGCTGTATTATAAACATGATTTCTGATTCATCGGTACCAAAAAAAAATGCATTTCGGAACGGGTGCCGCTTTTGACCCTTTTTGGACATAAGACTATAGTCTTATGTATTTTGCCATTTTCCATGAAAGCACATTATTGATCATAAAATTGTTAAAACACATTGTAATTCATTTATTTCATCACAGCTGTATTATAAACATGATTTCTGATTCATCTGTACCAAAAAAAAAGCATTTAGATTTTTTAGGTGGAAATACTTTATTGATCATAAAATTGTTAAAACACATTGTAATTGATTTATTTCATCACAGCTGTATTATAAACATGATTTCTGATTCATCGGTACCAAAAAAAATGCATTTCGGAACGGGTGCCACTTTTGACCCTTTTTGGACATAAGACTATAGTCTTATGTATTTTGCCATTTTCCATGAAAACACATTATTGATCATAAAATTGTTAAAACACATTGTAATTGATTTATTTAATCACAGCTGTATTATAAACATGATTTCTGATACATCGGTACCAAAACAAATGCATTTGGGAACGGGTGCCGCTTTTGACCCTTTTTTGACATAAGACTATAGTCTTATGTATTTTGCCATTTTCAATGAAAACACATTATTGATCATCAAATTGTTAAAACACATTGTAATTGATTTATTTCATCACAGCTGTATTATAAACATGATTTCTGATTCATCGGTACCAAAAAAAATGCATTTTGGAACAGGTGCCGCTTTTGACCCTTTTTGGACATAAGACTATAGTCTTATGTATTTTGCCATTTTCCATGAAAACACATTATTGATCATAAAATTCTTGAAACACATTATAATTCATTTATTTCACCACAGCTGTATTATAAACATGATTTGCTATCCATCTGTACCAATAAAAAAGCATTCAGATTTTTTAGGTGGAAATACTTTATTGATCATAAAATTGTTAAAACACATTGTAATTGATTTATTTCATCACAGCTGTATTATAAACATGATTTCTGATTCATCGGTACCAAAAAAAATGCATTTCGGAACGGGTGCCGCTTTTGACCCTTTTTGGACATAAGACTATAGTCTTATGTATTTTGCCATTTTCCATGAAAACACATTATTGATCATAAAATTGTTAAAACACATTGTAATTGATTTATTTCATCACAGCTGTATTATAAACATGATTTCTGATTCATCGGTACCAAAAAAAATGCATTTTGGAACAGGTGCCGCTTTTGACCCTTTTTGGACATAAGACTATAGTCTTATGTATTTTGCCATTTTCCATGAAAACACATTATTGATCATAAAATTCTTGAAACACATTATAATTCATTTATTTCACCACAGCTGTATTATAAACATGATTTCCTATCCATCTGTACCAAAAAAAAAGCATTCAGATTTTTTAGGTGGAAATACTTTATTGATCATAAAATTGTTAAAACACATTGTAATTGATTTATTTCATCACAGCTGTATTATAAACATGATTTCTGATTCATCGGTACCAAAAAAAATGCATTTCGGAACGGGTGCCGCTTTTGACCCTTTTTGGACATAAGACTATAGTCTTATGTATTTTGCCATTTTCCATGAAAACACATTATTGATCATAAAATTGTTAAAACACATTGTAATTGATTTATTTCATCACAGCTGTATTATAAACATGATTTCTGATTCATCGGTACCAAAAAAAATGCATTTTGGAACAGGTGCCGCTTTTGACCCTTTTTGGACATAAGACTATAGTCTTATGTATTTTGCCATTTTCCATGAAAACACATTATTGATCATAAAATTGTTAAAACACATTATATTTCATTTATTTCACCACAGCTGTATTATAAACATGATTTCCTATCCATCTGTACCAAAAAAAAAGCATTTAGATTTTTTAGGTGGAAATACTTTATTGATCATAAAATTGTTTAAACACATTGTAATTCATTTATTTCATCACAGCTGTATTATAAACATGATCTCTGATTCATCGGTACCAAAAAAAATGCATTTCGGAACGGGTGCCGCTTTTGACCCTTTTTGAACATAAGACTATATAGTCTTATGTATTTTGCCATTTTCCATGAAAACACATTATTGATCATAAAATTGTTAAAACACATTGTAATTGATTTATTTCATCACAGCTGTATTATAAACATGATTTCTGATTCATCGGTACCAAAAAAAATGCATTTTGGAACAGGTGCCGCTTTTGACCCCTTTTGGACATAAGACTATAGTCTTATGTATTTTGCCATTTTCCATGAAAACACATTATTGATCATAAAATTCTTGAAACACATTATAATTCATTTATTTCACCACAGCTGTATTATAAACATGATTTCCTATCCATCTGTACCAAAAAAAAAGCATTCAGATTTTTTAGGTGGAAATACTTTATTGATCATAAAATTGTTAAAACACATTGTAATTGATTTATTTCATCACAGCTGTATTATAAACATGATTTCTGATTCATCGGTACCAAAAAAAATGCATTTCGGAACGGGTGCCGCTTTTGACCCTTTTTGGACATAAGACTATAGTCTTATGTATTTTGCCATTTTCCATGAAAACACATTATTGATCATAAAATTGTTAAAACACATTGTAATTGATTTATTTCATCACAGCTGTATTATAAACATGATTTCTGATTCATCGGTACCAAAAAAAATGCATTTCGGAACGGGTGCCGCTTTTGACCCTTTTTGGACATAAGACTATAGTCTTATGTATTTTGCCATTTTCCATGAAAACACATTATTGATCATAAAATTGTTAAAACACATTGTAATTGATTTATTTCATCACAGCTGTATTATAAACATGATTTCTGATTCATCGGTACCAAAAAAAATGCATTTTGGAACAGGTGCCGCTTTTGACCCTTTTTGGACATAAGACTATAGTCTTATGTATTTTGCCATTTTCCATGAAAACACATTATTGATCATAAAATTGTTAAAACACATTATAATTCATTTATTTCACCACAGCTGTATTATAAACATGATTTCCTATCCATCTGTACCAAAAAAAAAGCATTTAGATTTTTTAGGTGGAAATTCTTTATTGATCATAAAATTGTTAAAACACATTGTAATTCATTTATTTCATCACAGCTGTATTATAAACATGATTTCTGATTCATCGGTACCAAAAAAAATGCATTTTGGAACAGGTGCCGCTTTTGACCCTTTTTGGACATAAGACTATAGTCTTATGTATTTTGCCATTTTCCATGAAAACACATTATTGATCATAAAATTGTTAAAACACATTGTAATTGATTTATTTCATCACAGCTGTATTATAAACATGATTTCTGATTCATCGGTACCAAAAAAAATGCATTTCGGAACAGGTGCCGCTTTTGACCCTTTTTGGACATAAGACTATAGTCTTATGTATTTTGCCATTTTCCATGAAAACACATTATTGATCATAAAATTGTTAAAACACATTGTAATTGATTTATTTAATCACAGCTGTATTATAAACATGATTTCTGATACATCGGTACCAAAACAAATGCATTTGGGAACGGGTGCCGCTTTTGACCCTTTTTTGACATAAGACTATAGTCTTATGTATTTTGCCATTTTCCATGAAAACACATTATTGATCATCAAATTGTTAAAACACATTGTAATTGATTTATTTCATCACAGCTGTATTATAAACATGATTTCTGATTCATCGGTACCAAAAAAAATGCATTTTGGAACAGGTGCCGCTTTTGACCCTTTTTGGACATAAGACTATAGTCTTATGTATTTTGCCATTTTCCATGAAAACACATTATTGATCATAAAATTGTTAAAACACATTATATTTCATTTATTTCACCACAGCTGTATTATAAACATGATTTCCTATCCATCTGTACCAAAAAAAAAGCATTTAGATTTTTTAGGTGGAAATACTTTATTGATCATAAAATTGTTTAAACACATTGTAATTCATTTATTTCATCACAGCTGTATTATAAACATGATCTCTGATTCATCGGTACCAAAAAAAATGCATTTCGGAACGGGTGCCGCTTTTGACCCTTTTTGAACATAAGACTATATAGTCTTATGTATTTTGCCATTTTCCATGAAAACACATTATTGATCATAAAATTGTTAAAACACATTGTAATTCATTTATTTCATCACAGCTGTATTATAAACATGATTTCCTATCCATCTGTACCAAAAAAAAAGCATTTAGATTTTTTAGGTGGAAATTCTTTATTGATCATAAAATTGTTAAAACACATTGTAATTCATTTATTTCATCACAGCTGTATTATAAACATGATTTCTGATTCATCGGTACAAAAAAAAATGCATTTTGGAACAGGTGCCGCTTTTGACCCCTTTTGGACATAAGACTATATATAGTCTTATGTATTTTGCCATTTTCCATGAAAACACATTATTGATCATAAAATTCTTGAAACACATTATAATTCATTTATTTCACCACAGCTGTATTATAAACATGATTTCCTATCCATCTGTACCAAAAAAAAAGCATTCAGATTTTTTAGGTGGAAATACTTTATTGATCATAAAATTGTTAAAACACATTGTAATTGATTTATTTCATCACAGCTGTATTATAAACATGATTTCTGATTCATCGGTACCAAAAAAAATGCATTTCGGAACGGGTGCCGCTTTTGACCCTTTTTGGACATAAGACTATAGTCTTATGTATTTTGCCATTTTCCATGAAAACACATTATTGATCATAAAATTGTTAAAACACATTGTAATTGATTTATTTCATCACAGCTGTATTATAAACATGATTTCTGATTCATCGGTACCAAAAAAAATGCATTTTGGAACAGGTGCCGCTTTTGACCCTTTTTGGACATAAGACTATAGTCTTATGTATTTTGCCATTTTCCATGAAAACACATTATTGATCATAAAATTGTTAAAACACATTATATTTCATTTATTTCACCACAGCTGTATTATAAACATGATTTCCTATCCATCTGTACCAAAAAAAAAGCATTTAGATTTTTTAGGTGGAAATACTTTATTGATCATAAAATTGTTAAAACACATTGTAATTCATTTATTTCATCACAGCTGTATTATAAACATGATCTCTGATTCATCGGTACCAAAAAAAATGCATTTCGGAACGGGTGCCGCTTTTGACCCTTTTTGGACATAAGACTATAGTCTTATGTATTTTGCCATTTTCCATGAAAACACATTATTGATCATAAAATTGTTAAAACACATTGTAATTGATTTATTTAATCACAGCTGTATTATAAACATGATTTCTGATACATCGGTACCAAAAAAAATGCATTTCGGAACGGGTGCCGCTTTTGACCCTTTTTGGACATAAGACTATAGTCTTATGTATTTTGCCATTTTCCATGAAAACACATTATTGATCATAAAATTGTTAAAACACATTATATTTCATTTATTTCACCACAGCTGTATTATAAACATGATTTCCTATCCATCTGTACCAAAAAAAAAGCATTTAGATTTTTTAGGTGGAAATACTTTATTGATCATAAAATTGTTAAAACACATTGTAATTCATTTATTTCATCACAGCTGTATTATAAACATGATCTCTGATTCATCGGTACCAAAAAAAATGCATTTCGGAACGGGTGCCGCTTTTGACCCTTTTTGGACATAAGACTATAGTCTTATGTATTTTGCCATTTTCCATGAAAACACATTATTGATCATAAAATTGTTAAAACACATTGTAATTGATTTATTTAATCACAGCTGTATTATAAACATGATTTCTGATACATCGGTACCAAAACAAATGCATTTGGGAACGGGTGCCGCTTTTGACCCTTTTTTGACATAAGACTATAGTCTTATGTATTTTGCCATTTTCAATGAAAACACATTATTGATCATCAAATTGTTAAAACACATTGTAATTGATTTATTTCATCACAGCTGTATTATAAACATGATTTCTGATTCATCGGTACCAAAAAAAATGCATTTTGGAACAGGTGCCGCTTTTGACCCTTTTTGGACATAAGACTATAGTCTTATGTATTTTGCCATTTTCCATGAAAACACATTATTGATCATAAAATTGTTAAAACACATTATATTTCATTTATTTCACCACAGCTGTATTGTAAACATGATTTCTTATCCACCTGTACCAAAAAAAATGCATTTATATTTTTTAGGTGGAAATACTTTATTGATCATAAAATTGTTAAAACACATTGTAATTCATTTATTTCATCACAGCTGTATTATAAACATGATTTCTGATTCATCGGTACCAAAAAAAATGCATTTCGGAACGGGTGCCGCTTTTTACCCTTTTTGGACATAAGACTATATAGTCTTATGTATTTTGCCATTTTCCATGAAAACACATTAATGATCATACAATTCTTGCATCACATTATATTTCATTGATTTCAACATGTTTTCCTATTCATCTGTACCAAAAAAAGGCATTCTGAATTTTTAATTGAAAACACTTAATTGATCATGATTGTTAATACACAATTAGCATTTTCTTTTTTAAAAAAATTATTTTTCTGCGTTAGTTTTAGGACTCAGGTTTTATTTTTCAATTAGGGTTGAGGGTGACCTATGGTTTTATTTATTAGTGTAAGATTTAGGATTTTCTAATTAAAGTTAAGGCTGACCTAGGGTTTTTATAATGGTTAGGGTTAGGGTTATTATGTGTTTTTACTTATGGTTTGGATTATAGTTCTGGTTTTATTATTGTTATTAACGGGTTGTAGTTTTAATTAGGGTTGAGGCTGACCTACGATTTTATTTTTATTTCGGGTTGAGGCTGACCTTGGGTTTTATTTTTTTATATATAGTTTAGACTGACCTAGGGTTTTATTTTTTATTTCAGTTTGAGACTGACCCAGGGTTTTATTTTTTATTAAGGGTTGAGGCTGACCTCAGGTATTAAAAAAAAAAAAAAAGGGTTCATGGTTACTTTTTTTAGATTATGGTTGAGGCAGTCCTTTGGTTTTATATTTATTTATGGTTGAGGCTGACCTAGGGTTTTATTTTTTTAATTTTTTTGAACACTGACACATTTATAAAGCAAATTCACATTTAAAATGTGTCAGTGTTCAAAAAAATTTTAAAAATTAATTATACCAAAAACAAGACAAATGTGGGTGTGAAAGTCAACATTATCAGTAGTGTAGGTGAGTGGAAGTGTGAAAGGTATGCTGCAGCAATGCTGTATGGTGTAAAACCAAAAACACAGTCCACACCAAAACAGAAACCAAACAGTGGTGAGAGCTCTCCCTCAAACTGGAGACAGTAATCTTAATCTCTCTGGGAGCCCTGAACACGTGCTCCCAATTGCATCAATGACCCTCTGCGACCCTCTGCTCTGCTCTTCAGGCACCTGTGAACAATACCACAACGTAATAAAAACATAAGCTTTTATAAGTGAAGTGGAATAAATGCAAAAATTTTGAAAATGTCATTTTTTGATTTGGATGGATATATAAGAAGAGCCATTTACAATCAGTTTAACAATAATAGCATTGCAGAGTTAATTCAGCATGCAATAAGCTGAGAATAATCATGAGCATGGATGAGTATTATTTCAGGCGGTTATTTAAAAGAGAAAGAGACATCAATACAGTTATTTATTTTTCAGAACATATTTTATTATGAAGCTTTAAAATAGAAGACTAATTACAATGGATTCTCTCAACATGCAAATACTTCAACAAAACGAAACGTATAAGAATAAAACAAGCATTGTATAATCAACCTAGCTTCTCAGTTTTAAAACATGTGGAATCCAAATAAAGCATTGAACCCTTGAAGGAAAAGAAGCTAGGGAATCACTACAGCACAGTGACACCAAAGAAACCCATTCAACCCAATTATGCCCCTAGCTTAAGTAGTTTACAATGTCTATAACCATTACATTTTTTAAACAGTAAGTTTTAAAGCACACTTGCAGATACAGAAAACTGTGCAAAAACATGGCATTACAAGTATATTTCTGTACAAATATAACCAACATTAAGGCAAACAATTTTACTTTCTGAAAAGACACTTTAAAGGCAGTGTATTTCTGTAATTCAGGCGAACAATGACATCCATTACTTCCCACAGTAAAGAAGCTCTAACCATAAATCATCAGTAATCACTCAGAGACAACAGTAACACTTTATTGATTATTTGTGATCCATGAAAACCCTCACAATATGAGCACAGGAGATGATTAGTATTTTAAGCTGTTCTTGGAACCTTACACTCCGAGCTGTCATATTATATATAAAATGAAAACATTTTAGTTTTCAGTTTCATTCATGTGTTCAGGGGTGATAAAAACTTTGAATGATGGATTCCACTTATTTTTCCTGTTGCTCCATTATTTTTCTGTAGTATCAGAGAAGATGGCCTACACCAGCATGTAAATGTGAGAAAGTAATTTCTATCTGATATGGTAATTATACACTGAACAACACATTCAAAATTTGCAATTTATGATATAATATGCATGTTCAGACAAGAATAAACCCGATTAATGAAATACAATTTCAGAAATGTACTTCAAACTAAAGCTCCATAATCTAATTATGCTCAGGTCTGTCAGTGATGATCTCCCACAGAAGAAATTTTGCTGAAGAGATAATTTATAGAACGGGAGAACAATTAGCAGGAGCACGCTGACTCTCACACACAGAGAGCTACAGCACTCCTAATGAGGTTTTCCTCTGATCTTGAAAAATTGCCTGGGATGCTCAAATCAGCTGCGATACAGTTTAGTGAATGCCCAGCTTTAACAACTGTCACACACTGCTCATAAAAGTAGAACATAGAAAGGTGAAGTAACCTTCTACCTAACCACTTTCTTTGTGCTGCTACCTTCAAACATGCTGCTGATTTATCAAAGCCTTTCATGTCACCAGTGCTGAGAGGGCCTGTAGTGTTGGGTCATGTGACTGAGAGGGCCTGTAGTGTTAGGTCATGTGATTGAGTGCCTGTAGTATTGGGTCATGTCAATCTCTACTTTTTGCACATTTATCATAGTGAATGTAATAGAAGTTTCAGATGTAGGACTGCAAAAAAGTAGGAAGAGAGAATATATATATATATATATTTTATATGAGCCATTAGATTAGATGAATCATCAAGACTGATAACAATTACTGCTTAATTACATCCATTATTTAATACCTGAAGACGTCAGGTGTAGCAGGTCCAGCATGTCAGCTGTTACTGGAGTTAATAGAAACTGCCAGCATCTGTGGGTACAGCTGAGAGCGAGAAAGTGTTCTCAACGTGCATAACATTTTTGACATGACTGAGACAATGATGCTCTTTCAGATGTGAATACAATGGTTCTTCAGAACTCTGAAATATCAAAATGCACTGTATTCATTGAATTATTATTGATTGGAAATGTTATGTCGCCTTGTAAAAAAAAAAAGTTACTGGCACGGTGAAGCTATAGACTTTCACTTGACTGAACCGATAATCAAACTAGCGGAAAAAGGCATGCCATTAGAACAGTCATTATTTCTGTCTACATTAGCTGTCTGAACAATACATCTCATTTCAGCAATCAGCTCCAAGAGCAGTATGCTATTTGTGAAGCTGAGAGGCAGTGAGTATGAGGACTGAATCATCCACCATCTTCTGATCCGGTGTCACCAAGGACTGAATGCAAATCCACCCTGGTCCCAAAACTATGTAGCAGTTAATCCAGTGAGGGTCAGATGCTAACTCTGTGACACACCTTTTTAAAGGCATATTACAACATTAATGCACTGTGGTTTGGCTTCATTTTCTACTGCTTTTGGATGCTAGAATACTTCATATGGCACATTAGAAACATGTTGCAATAAACTGTTGTCTAACTGAAGCAGGTGTCAGCAGCTTTAATGAATTTTGCAATATTTTATACACATTATTATTATTATTATTATACTTTTATGGGAAGGGCACTGACAATTGTTATGTCAGTTACTCTGTGGTTTCTCAAGTATGCCAGCTCATCATTAAGGAACAATAACACCTCTGGGTATTTGAGAGTCTGTGGCAGCCCCTAACCCTGGACGTGTGCCATTGCATTACAGTCTGGGGGGGGGGGGGGGGGGCGTTTCCAACTAAAAAAAAACTGAGAGCTTGAGGGCCAGAAGGATACATTTAGAGCACAGTCATGGTGTGGTCAGTTTGCAGGTCAGGGTTCCTCTTCAGGGAGGGGACAGTGTACTTCGCAGCCACAGTGATTTAGACTGTGTATAACCTATAACTAAGCACAGTGTGTTCTTTCTGTTTTGGCTTTTTTTGTTTTTACAAAACGTGAGACTTCCACAGAACAAAGACTAAACATTACAAAAGAACCCCTCCTAAGCTGTTCTAAAGTATCACGTTAAAATGACCTTCAACCAGGCCCTGTTACCAGTGCATGTGCCGCAGAACTCTCTACTCAAACTAATGAATTCTGGCTGTTTTCTTCCAGTAACAACAACAATTCTTTATCACTGTAAAACAACTACAACAAAATGCCCCAAATGTGAAGCTCCTAACAGCCAAAGGGAAAGCACTGAAGCCCGACAGACATATGCACACCATTAAAATGTATTTACACCGCTGTACAGTAAAGTCTGCTTAGTTATTAATATTAATAAATCACACTATTTCCTCTTGTGCAGAACGACTGTCATCAGTGGGATTTATTTGGAGCTGGATAAGATATGGATTCTGGCAGGACTGGTGGATTACCTTTACAACATTCCACAGGCTTCCAGAACAGGCCAGGAATGTTGTGATGTATCTTTCAGTCTTACATCAATGCATTGCAGGAAATAAATAAAAAAAGGGAAAAAAAAAAAAAAAACAGTTAATTGTATCATCATAAATCAATGAGCTGCTGCTTACATTCCTGTAGGGCTGAATCTGTTTCATGTACTTAAACCTTCTGGGTGGTTCAGTGAGGGGCATTTGTGTGCTCCTCACAGGTAGATCTCTCTTTTGGAGGTGTGACGGGCAGGTGTGTCCTTGCGGAAGGCACCGTGGGAGGCCGGAGGCCCAGTGCACTGTTCCTCCTCGCTCCCCGGACGCCCATTGGCCAGCTGTCCTGCTCTCTCCTGGTAAGGCACGAATGTAGAGAGCTTTGGGGCACTCTTGGTCTTGCGTGTCGGGGACGACTGACCTGGCATCCAACAGGTGTCTGAATGACCAAATTCAGTGCATTCTGGAGTGCAGTTCCCCGTCATGGTAACGTCAGGGAGAGACCGTACATCTGTACAAAGAAACACCGCACAGTGGATTTATCATGCTGTTTCCATGGAAACCAGACACCTCCACAGAAACCTTGCACTTGTCTTCAAGGGAGTGAAGAGCTGTCAGTCATAATGACAGCCTATTTATGCATTCCAGTAATGGCAAGTAATGGCACTTTGACAACTGGGACATGTAGGACTCAATTCAACCTTAAGACAGAGGTACACGGGCACCTAAACAGCAGTTAAAGGGATCCACCATGTGCTAGCTTCAAGACACTTACATTCAAGAACAACATCATTTAGGATAAGGGAATAAAACTGACAGATTCACTTCTACTCGGTTTAAAATATAATCACAAAATATGTTCTTGTGTTCATTGGCTGATAAGATTCAGCCGTAAACCTACAAACCACTCCCAGGGCTCATTTTAAAATTTGCAATAAAGCCAAAAGTACGGAGTATAAATCCAAGAAAGTTATAGTTATCTTATACAATACATTTGTTAGACCACATGCTAGCAAAAATGTCAATATCCTTAACATTTGCACACAGATATGCACGCCCACGCAGGCAAAGTTAATTCTTTGACTGTGCCAGATTCTTTCCAGTTCCCTTGTATGGTTAGATTTGCTAAAGGGTTACTGGCAGGTGCCGCTAACCCTGTGTGCATCTGACATATCTGCCTTCGTTACGCCTGACAATTTCATGCAGTACACCGTCGTGGCTTTCGGAATGTGAAACGCCCCCGCGACCTTTCAAAGGTTGATGACTTTTCTTTTGGAGGGGATTTCACACTGTGAAGCTTATTTAGACGATCTAGTTGTCTATTCTTCCTATTAGATGGAACATGTAAAAACCCTGGGAATTGTATTCGATCGTTTGAGTGCAGACTCTTTAACCCTTTATTTGGCAAAATGTGAATTCGGAAAGCCACGGTCACATATCTCGGAGGAGGTTAGGGTTAGGGTTCAACGCGTTGCCAGTGCCCACCACTAAGCGGGAACGTCATAGTTTTCTGGGCATGGCGGGTTATTACCGCAATTTTTGTAACAATTTTTCTACTGTGGTCTCTCCCCTTACAAGCTTGCTCAGTCCACCTTGTGCCTTTGTCTGGTCCCCCGCGTGTCAACAGGCTTTCGAGAGCGTAAAGGCGCTCTTGTGTAGCGCTCCTGTGCTTGCTGCCCCAGACTTCTCATTACCATTTAAGCTGGAGGTGGATGCGAGTGCCTCCGGTGCTGGAGCAGTGCTTCTGCAGGAGGATATCAATGGAATCGACCATCCCATATGCTACTTGTCCTGAAAGTTTAACAAGCATCAGGTAAACTATTCCACCATTGAACAGGAGACACTAGCATTGCTACTGGCGCTTCAGTATTTTGAAGTATACGTCGGGTCTAGCTCTCTACCCGTTACGGTGTTCACCGACCATAATCCGTTGGCCCGCATGCGCAACAATAACCAACGATTGATGAGGTGGTCCTTGTTGGTTCAAAATTACCATCGGAATAAAAGCACAAGAAGGGGTCAGAAAATGTGTTAGCGGATGCCCTGTCGCACACTTAATTTTTAAATTGTATTTATTGTAATTAGCATTACTAGGGTGTTACGTGCCAGGTTTTTGTTCTCTCCCCGTCTCATTATTCTGTCAAGTCTGTGCTACAGGTCACTCCGCAATTGGTGAGGCAGAGGAAGTGAGCGTAGCTTTTCCCCCAATCCTCTTCTGTGGACATTGCTTGGCGGCGAATGTGGACCCGACCCACACCTATATAAGACCGTATTGTCAGTTACCTGAGAGTGACTTAGATTTGAATTTTGGTTCACCTTTGTATTGACTTTGTGCTGTTTTGACTTCTGTGTATTGCCCGTATTTTTTTTGAATAGACTTTGAGTTTGGGTTTGCGTCCTTGGTTTGGTTGCTGGTTTTTGTTGGGTTAGGAGTGGGAATTAGGTAGGTGTTTTTTCTTATTACTGTCACTGTTAATAGTTTCACTTGTGTGTGTATATATATATATAGATAAGGGCATGTACCACCCTTGTATGTTTTTGTTCAGTTTAGCGTAGTCAGTGTAGTCAGTTAGGTTCAGAAGATTTTCGGGTTTCAGTCAGTTAGTTTCTTTAATTTCTCGAATTGTTAGTATATTTTTGTTTTTATTTTCTTTTGTTTGGTACCGCCCAGTGTTTCCCCTCCTGTTTGTGTTCTCTGTATATAAAAATAATTGTGTAAATAAATTAAGGACTAAAATACCGACATCGTGTTTTCCCTGTTAATTAAATTTAATCAATAAATAGTCATTCTTTTTGTTATACCCCTCTTGGGGACGTAAAAATGCACACGCACGCATGCAGACACGCACGTGCACGCACACGCACGCACACACATAGGTTCTGTTTTGATTTCTCATGCGTACTTATCAGGGGCTTTTTTTGAGCAGGTTGTTTTTTTTATTGTTGTTTTCAGCCCTGTTTCAGATGAGGCTAGGAGAGTGAGGAGGCTAGATCCCCAGAAGACTCATGCTAAAACATGGTTAGGGAAGATCTCTTTCACAGTGGCAGGTGTAGTTTTCCAGGTATGGGCTGGCTGCCACCTGTTTCCCTATTCTTGTATTTTGTACAACCTATATGTTTACTTTGGCTTGTCATTTTTTATCTAAAACTTACTAATGTAAAACTAAGTGACTAAAAATGAATATTTTTGTTAAACTGGCAGCAGAGTCTGATCCCTATTGCAGTCGGTACCCTTTTCTGTTGCTCGGCCAAGGTTTCGGTCATAACAAGGACAAACTAAAGCAATGAACTGCAGCATCAATCTCATCACGTCGCTGCAATCAGAGCTGGCTGGAGAACAATAAATCAAACTGGACCAGGATGGAGGAAGTCAAGACACTCAAATTTATACTGACCTTACTGTAATGGCCACAGGGAGAGTATTCCTCAAAGTGCATTTTGTGGAAACGGTGCACAATCGAGTAAATAAAAAAATATATATAGAACAATTATTCTGCAAAAAGTGGATGATAAGAGTGGATCAAACTAACCCTAACCCTAAACCCTAACCCTAACCCAGTCTATGTACTGTGATGGGGGGAGCCATTGTAATATTCTAACCCTAACCCTACCTCTAACCCTAACCCAACCCAACCCAACCCTACCCTACCCTAACCCTAACCCCAACTCTAACCCTTACCCTAACCATAACCCTAACCTTAGCCCTAACCCTAACCCAAACCCTAGCCCTGACCCCAACTCCTACCTCTAACCCTAACTCCAACCCTAACCCTAACCCCGCTAACACAAACCCTTACCTTAACCCTAGCCCTAGCCCTAACCCTAACCCTAACCCAACCCCAAACCCTAACTCCAACCCTAACACCTAACCTTAACCCCTGACCCTGGCCCTAACCCTAACCCTAACTTTATAAATAATATAACAAATCATAATTTAAGCTTAATAAACCATTTGAATAGTCAATATAGAACAAACCCCCTGCCTGCTCACCCTCCAACTCCTTAGACTGTAGTATGGAGATTGAACATGAGTATAATGCCCAGTCAGGCATTGTGAGTGACCAGCGCAATCTTGCAGCAATCATTCGCTGTTTACCCTGCCCATGTTTATCCTCCCATTAAATGGTTAATTAAACCATAAAATTTAACAGAGTTTTCAATAAACAATAACCTTATAAATAATATAGCAAACCAATAATTTAATGTTAAAAAACCTTTTTAAAAAAATTAATATAGAACAATCCCCCTGCCGGCTCACCCTCCAACTCCTTAGACTGTAGTATGGAAGTTGAACATGGTAGTATAATGCCCAACCAGGCATTGTGAGTGACCAGCGCAATCTCGCGGTAATCATTCGCTGTTTACCCTGCCCATGTTAATCCTCCCGTTAAATAGTTAATTAAACCATGATATTTAACGAAGTATTTATCAATAATTTAGCAAATTAATATAAACTGTTTACAAAATCTATTTTATAAAGTTAATAGAAAAAATTCACCCGCTCATCCTCCAACTACTTAAACTATAGCATGGAGGTTGAACGGGTGAGTATGATGCCCAGTCAGGCATTTAGAATGACCAGCGCAATCTCGCTGCTCATTCTCTGTTTACTCTCCCTATGTTCATCCTCCCGTTAAATGGTTAATCAAACCATGATATTTAACGGAGTCATAAAACTGAATACACAGTAGCACAGAGGTTGACTGGTGGAGTGTAGTGTCCAGTCGGGTGTCTGATCGTCCGATCAACCGTTCGTCCGTTCATGTCGGTCTGTCTGGTCACATGCTCGGCCATTCACCCGTCCAACTGCCCGCCTGTTCGGTCGATCGGTTGTTCGTGCTTTCGGCCGTTCGCCTACTTCCATTCGATTGCTCGGCTGTTTGATTGTCCGTTCGTCGGTCCGGGCTTTTGAGAGCGTTCGTCTGGTTGCCAGATTGACCATGCGTTCTTGCTATCGCCCGGCCGCTCGTTCGTTCGATCGGTCTTTCGCCGGCTCGTGCGTTCGTTGGGGGAACTATTTGGACATCTGGAACGTGGCCGACGCAATCTCGCGGCTCATGATTCCGATTGTGCTCACCATAATCACCCTCTCGTTAAAACATAAAATCGTGTACACGGTAGCATGGATGTGGACTGGTCGAGTATGTTGTCCAGGGACAACGGAAAGTAACCAGCAAACCCACAGGTGAAAGACTCCTCTCCTTACTCACCAGAACATACTCCCGTTAAATTAGCAAACCTTCATCCCGGATTATAGCCACGATTGAGAGTTGTGCTCGACAGGCATAGGCCTGTGCATGCCCTTGGTCTCCCCCGACCAACCACGCAGTCCGCGTACTGTGATGGGGGGAGCCATTGTGATTTTCTACACCCTAATCCAGCCAGAGCCATCGGATGTAGCACTCTCCATAATCACAAGGGCTCGAGGATATCCCATAAATTATCTATTATAATTTATATATTAAATCGATAATAAAAAGAACCTATTTAAATCGACAATTTTAAACCAATAATGAAACATTTATCTTTAAAGAACATTGGACAAAAAAATCACACTAATAACTGGTCACGTATGTTGGGCACTAATCATCCAGAGGATAACCACAGGAAGGAAGAGGTAAGTTTTCTATGTCAGGTTAAATAGAAAGAAAATTTTCTGATGGAAATACTCACCCTCACTCATCTTCCTTAGGATTCAAACTGGAAAGATAAGAAAATAATGATCAAAGGAACAACAAACTGCAAAAATGACGGAAGGAAATCAGGAGTTCAAAAGACTAATCCATGTTATGCATCAATTCATTAAGGCACACCACCATCTGTCAAAGATACAGAATTCAGATAACAAAGAACCCGAACATCTAAGAAGAACAGAAAAACTAGAAGTGTCAAAGCAGCAATTCCAACTCCAACCACAGAACTTAGCTATTTGGTAATGCTAGAAAATGGCTCGACAACAGTCTAAACATTCTAGAAAACCACTACACGGAATCTATCCAAAACCTAGGCAGAATCATCAAAATTACAGCCACAAACACCTGGAAACCAGCCTGGCAGGTGGTAATCAGATGGGCCAGAAGGAACCTTAAACGACTTCAAGAAACTACTATACAAGAGACCACGGAAATAGTCACAAAACTAATAGAAAGAGAACCTCCAGGGAACATAGAGCAAGACCAAAACATCTTGAGGAACACACCCAAACCAAAAGAACACACTGCTGAGATATCAAAGAATGAACCCCCACAAACATCCAGGTCCAACTCTCCAGTCCCATACAAATGTAGAAAAAACCACGAAGAACAAACCTTGAAAGAAAACTGAAAAAATGGTGGAAACAAACACTAACCCAAAACCACCGCACACAAACATGCCCTCTACAGCCACCAGCCAAAGAATTTCCACAAAGGAACCCACGGGGCAGACACCAACACACCCAGAAACAGAAAACACCACAAACCAACCCCCAGGGAACGATCAGCCTACGGGATCCAGCGAGACTCCAACAACAGAAGAAACATTATGCCTTACCAGACATGAACATGGGGGGGACAAATACCACAATTGGCATCTAAAACCCAAAAAACCAATTATGATTCTCGGAGACTCCAACCTCTGTAAACTACCCAAAATCAGGGATCACAGAGTACAAATGGACAGCTACCCGGGAGCACAGATAGCTCATGCCTACCACATCCTCAAATATAAAACAGCAACCAAAGCAGAAACACAGAAGGTAATCCTTTCCTTTGGCATAAACAATCGCTCACAACACAGTCCAGGACTAAAAAAAACAACTAAACCTAATGATTGAGGCTGCGGAATCTACCTTTCCCAATGCAACAGTACACATCCCAATAATAAATTTGAACCACAAACTACCCTTAGACATCCAAAACAACATTAAAACACTTAATGAATCAAACAGGAAAACACATCCCCAGACTACCAGATCCAGAATTCCATACCACAGATGATGGAATCCATTGGACACCACAAACAGGAAGGCCAATGCTAACACATTGGTTTAACAATTTAAACTAAAAAGAATAAGGAACCCCAGGGCTTTAAAGATATGGGACACATCAGTTGTCAACCTTTCAAATAACTTCACTCTTTCCGCAACACAAATGGACATCCTACAGAAAGGTCTTTCGTTTGTCCCTACATGGCAAATCAATCACGATAAAAAAACGGAATTCAGATATCACAAAGTACCACCGGAAACTAAAATTAGCGGCATATTTTACCCCATCACCAAAAGAAGAAAGGTTCTTTCATGCCTCCCTCAATTTGGGAACCCCAACAAATACCCAAAATCATACAAACCTTAATTGAAACAGACAAGAAATCAATAGAAAATTTATCCATTTCACTTCACCCAGAAAAAACAAATTTTACAGAATCAGAAATAACT
This sequence comes from Anguilla anguilla, assembly GCF_013347855.1. Classification (NCBI taxonomy): domain Eukaryota; kingdom Metazoa; phylum Chordata; class Actinopteri; order Anguilliformes; family Anguillidae; genus Anguilla; species Anguilla anguilla. The sequence goes on along the minus strand of NC_049217.1, from coordinate 32,286,666 downwards.
GCCTTAAAATCCCTAATAACCAATATAAGTATAATCATAAAACCAGCGGACAAAGGGAGCGCTACAGTAATAATGGATCGAACAGCCTATGTAGCAGAGGCACTTAGACAACTAAATGACCCTGAGTTCTATCAAAAATTAGATCAACCAATATACAGGAATTCTATCCCATTCATACATTAAAAAAATAGACGAACTAGCACACAAGAGATTCATAAATCAAAAACAGGCCCAATATCTTAAGGGGGAAGACACACCACGCCCCAGACACTTCTACCTCCTACCAAAAATTCACAAACCTCCAGAAACCTGGCCAACACCCTAAACACCACCGGGCAGACCAATAGTATCTGATTGTAATAGCGAAAGCTATAGAATCGCAGAGTTTTTGGATCTCTGGCTAAACCCACTATCCACAAAACATGCTAGTTATTTAAAAGATACACATGATTTTATAAATAAGATCAAAAATATCACAATACAACCCTCAACCTTGTTATTTACTATTGATATAAACAATCTTTACACCAATATAGAAACTGACAAGGGACTACTAGCAATTTAAAAAATCTTTCAACAAATACCAGAATGAAAACAGACCAGACAATACACTACTGGAACTACTAAAATTATGTCTTTCTAAAAACGACTTTGAATTTAATGGTCAATTTTATTTACAAACAAAAGGTATAGCAATGGGAAAAAAAATTTGCACCCGCTTACGCAAACATTTACATGGCAGACTGGGAAGAAACTCTGTTCCCCAAATGCGACTTCACACCTACACATTACAGATATTTGGACGATATTTGGGGCACATGGCCACACACGGAATTACAATTTAAACAATTCATAGAGGTCATGAATACCCACCACAACTCAGTCAAATACACATTACACATTACACAACACAGAAGTCAACTTCCTGGATACAACTACGTACAAGGGTCCAAATTTTATTAGAACTAAAAAACGTTAGTGTAAAAGAGGAAATTATCTGCCTGAGGACGAGGCGGGATTCAATCGTTCAACCGGAGGTTTACCAGTCTGTCACTGTTAGGGCAGCACCATGACATAGCTCTGCAATGCGTGAAATATCATTAGCAAACCTGTCCGTGGTTTTAAAGAAGAACACAGGCAAGTAAGCACAGAAGAGCTCCCGTCAAATCCATATGGCTTTGCAATATTGTAGCCGGTTAACAATTGAATGTGCAGACGGTATGTCATAATACAGTGTATACGTTCGGGGAACGGCTGGTAGATATAGTGCAAAAGCAATAATTGAGAAGTAGTAGACAATTATTAGTGAGGGTATAAGCAGGTTAAAGAAATGCGTTCCTAGCTGGGCTTGAACCTAGGACCCTGTGTTCCCAAGACTGTAACCTCACCCACTAGGCCACAGGCAGACTAGCTGTTTGTACTGAAAATGTTTCAGAGTAAAAAGGTATGGGTATTTTGCGTGTGTATGCGAATTTTTCATTGGGTCGTGTAGGTGAAGATTTGGCAGGTGTTGGTAAAATGTCCAATGGGGAGACATGTTATTAGTGGGATAGGCGGCAGGAAAAATAAGAATGAGAAGAGAAGGAGAAAATGCAAAATCCCCTTAGTTAGGGGCTTTATTGTGTGGACATGTGAAGTTGTTTATGAAATCTGTCTGTTGAAATGGGGTCAGAATTTACAGAATTTAATGTTTTTAAGGGCTGAGTGTCTGTGGCTGTTGTGGTTATTTCTGTGGGGAACCCTGAAAAGTGCCAAACTCTCAGTGCTGTATAGATATGGGGCATGCCCCCACCAAGGCGTAACTTGGCAGGATGGCGGGATGGCATACCTGCCATCCCAATTTCAAAGTAACCTCAGACTCGGTGATTTGCGAAGGGGACTCCTGTTTAGCTCTAAGCACCCTCATGTCAGTTAGAATTGCCTTCAAAGTGTTAACAACGTTGGCTCCAAGTCGTTTATCACTACTAGAAATCTCAATTTCGTAATATTCTGCAATTTTAAACAGCTGCTCTTTAGTAAATTCCTCTAGCAGGTCCTCAGAGGGATCATCAAAAAACGTCTGAATGTCAACAGTAGACGTCTTAAGATATAATCCAAAACAAATGCAGTCAAGAATCCTATAACACAATCAGAACCGATCACCTAAGAAAACTAACATCAAGAGGCTAAAAAATAGAATTGGATCAGTGCCCCAGCACCACAACAGCCGTAAGTGTAGCAATCAACACTAAACTACCAATACCACAGGTTACACAAAAGGATATAGGAAGGCAAAACAAGTACTGTTATCCTAATCAAAGTACCAAAGCACAATAAAAATGCGTTACAGTACAATATCAACAGTATCACAAGTAGCCTAACCATTCAGCTTTACAGCTACAGCACAAAACGCAAGCGCAGGGACAACCGCACACAAACAACCACTATGAAGCAGCCAATATCAAGGCATCGATGTAAAAATTTCAAAATTTTACAAGCTTACAAAGTAGTTACAAGCGATGCACAAAATTGCTACACTAGCATTATGTGACTAGCGCTACGAATACAAACATTACACAATGGTAGCATCATTCCCGTGTAACCGAGGATGGTTTTGAATCACGAAAGTAGCTCAGATTTACTTACCGAGCGCTGATATTGCTCTCTCGGATAAGCACATTGAAGTATTTCTAACACGGCTCACAGCCACCACGGCTTGAAAGAACACGAATCACAGTTCGCAAGTCGAAATGTGAACACGCTAAGTTTGCAGCTAGTACGAGCACGCACAAACGAACGACCATGAACATGGAAATATCACTGATTAACATGCGAAAACACCGCTACCGATTGCATAATCAAAAACAAACTGCAAAGGTAGAAATGTAGCAAATTTCCATACTCATCCAAACACAACCACAAGCTCTCTCGTCCTAGCGTCCTCCGCTTGAGCAAAATCACAGGTGTACTAATCACACTAATTAGGCTACAACGATAAGCCGAGTCATTATATGTTACGGTTGCTCTCAAGCCCCCGCAAACATAACGAAGCCAAAACCAAGGCTTCCCAAAATAACCAATAACTTTATTCAACTACCCATAAGAGATACCAAAATAGCTGCAAAACACAAGATAAAATCAAGACCCGGCCGTGGTCGAGAGGTGAGGAGAAAAAGCCCCCATCTCTTGAGAAGCCAACTCCAGGCTTCTTAAAAGGGCACCACCACAGGTGCTCTCAATTAACTGTAACAAGACACATGCATGTGTCCAAACGGCCAGCGCCCCCACCTGAGACGGAGGGACGTAACACTATAAGTTGACTTCCCCCAGGTCCTAACTATCTAGTAGCAACGAAAATCTAACTAAAACCTAACAGTCTTCAGTGTAGTTACCGGGCTCGAGGCGGCTTTTAAACGCAAAACCCGTGAACGCAAATGAGAGACCAATTGAATAGTCACTCACGGCGAACCGGAGCGTACCCCCACCCAGAGTTAACACCAAAAATAAGAAAGGCAAAATAACAAAGTGACAAGCCAGAAGGACATGCCCGACGACTACAATTACCTGAGGGAAACACAGCAAACCAATAACACTCAGTTGACTCAACCTACCGCCGCACCACGCAAACGCGGAGAACTTTAATATCAAAACTGTGCTCAAGCGAGATACAAACGAGAGAGAATACATACCGGATCAGCAGATCCCGGACGAGCCCCCAATTATGTTACGATCAGCCCCTGGCCAGTCGCAACATAAACGAGATCACACAAGATTCAATTCAAAAATATTTTTAATTAAAGAACGCTACAAAAGAAAATAAATGCGCAGTGTAGCCAGACTGCAGGTTGTCCTCGGAATGGAGAGAGAGAGCATCAGCCAGAGGGCCCCTTAAGTAGGACCCCTTCCAGGTGACACCAATTTCCTATTAGGAAGACGATCAAAACAAATGTTGCAACACCACAAGCAGCCACTAGGGCACAAGGTCAGGGAACCATAACAAGTTAATGGAAAAAACATCCTCATCCGCTTGCCCTCCAACTACATAAACTGTAGTATGGAGATTGAACGGGTGAGTATAATGCCCAGTCAGGCATTGAGAATGACCAGCGCAATCTTGCAGCTCAATATTGGGTAGCATTGCTTTGGAATACATCTTATGTAATTTCGGTGAGGCAAGATAGCCTATATTGTTTGTAGTACTGTAACTTGGCGTCATTTTGATATCAGTACTTTTAATCGCAGGCCTGGATTTTGGCAGTCTGAATGAATGAGTTAAAGACGGGGTATGTCTTGTATGTGTGAGTAACTTGGCATTTTTGTACATTGAAAACGTGTTTTTTATGAAATAAACGAATTATTTCACCACAGGTGTATTATAAACATCATTTCTATTCCATTTGTCAGAAAAAAAGGTATTTTGAATTTTTACATGAAAACACTTTATTGATCATAAAATTCTTAAAACACATTGTAATTCATTTATTTCAGCACAAATGCATTATAAACACGATTTCCAATCCATCGCTACCAAAAAGGTATTTTGGAATAGCTGCCACTTTTGAAACATTTTGTGCCATTTTCCATGAAAACACATTATTGACCATAACATTTTTGAAACACATTATAATTCATTTATTTCACCACAGGTTTATTATGAACATAATTTATTTTCCATCGGTACCAAAAAAAAGAGGTATTTTGGAATAGCTGCCACTTTTGACCCATTTTGGACATAATCAACCAATCAATCAATCATTCTTTATTTATAGAGCACATTTCAAACAAATTTGCAACACAATGTGCTGAACACAAAAATGAAAATGAAGACCTTAAAAATCAGGCGTTACATAAAAGTTCATAAAAGATAATTGAATTGAATGAATTGATTAATTGAATTGAACTGAATGCCCCCTCACTTCTCTTGGCCCCAACCTTTTGAACAGTCAGAAGACCAGTACCAGAGGATCTATATAGCCTTATGTATGTTTATGTATTTTTACATTTTCCATGAAAACACATTATATATCATAAAACACATAATTAATTTATTTCATCACAGGTTTAAAGATTTAAAATTGGTATCCTGCCGATCACTTCAGGGTCTGAAGTAAGTAATTGTAAGGATTTAGTATTACTGACATGGACTAAGTGATTAAGAAAATTAAGAAGTTTATTGAGGTATGTTTTGCAATGAGGAAAGCTAAGTTTATCTGACTCCAGTCTGTGTGACTACGGGTTTGCGTATACTTGTACTGACTGAGCTGTGCTGAAATAGTGGGTGGCAAGACTTGTACCCTGGAGAGAAAGACTATCGAGTGCTGCCAGGCATTCATCTAATTGTTCTCTGACACTAAGACCTTATATCCTGGCAGGTAAAGGTGCTACTCATCCAGAAATCTCGCAAATAATGTCTCCCCATGAATAGTGACTTTAACCTGTAAAATGTGTTTGTCCGGGTACCGAAACTAACATCTATCACAGGGAGCCCTAACTAAGGTTACTCCACCTGATTAGTGAAACTATCTAAGTATCCTGGACTATGACCCAATTACAATTTTTGTGAAATAATACTAGGATCCATCTGGACACTGAAACTAACATCTGTCCTGGAGCAGCTGCACTTCCGGTCAGTGAAACTGTCACTATGCCCAGTGAGTAACCCGTATTACAGTGTTACCCCTAAACCGTATATAAGGCCAAAACACTGACTAGTCCTCCCAGAAATGCACACCCGGGTCAGCGTATATGCAAACCACATATGTTAAATGCACTGAAAAGAGAAAACAATTCATAATGAATATGGCCGGTGACATTAACCAAGGATAGGCAGTTTCAATGATGCTGAATGGTAAATATTGCATAAACAAAACAAGACAAATAAAGACAGCAATTCTATAAGAAAAGACATACAAAGACAAATAAAAGGAACACAAAGAGATGAACGATGCATGCACAAATGATAAAATACTCATATGAGAACACTATGGTACCAGGAGAACTGACAGATTCACCTTCGATGGTGGTACCAGGAGAATTGTTAGGCAGATTCTCCAGGAATGTTTCTTCGGACTTCCCTTAAATGCAATCCTGAGCAAGCCTTCCACTTTACACACTTCCCTTTGTATGCCCAAATATGGTTTGGACAGGAACACCCTCCACACCACCAAGAGACCCCCCACTCCCCCACTACTCTCCTCCAGGGACACACGAGAAACATTAAAAATTTAGTGAAAGTTATAAGATACTTCGTATGATGGAATGTGACCTTATGTTTTTATCCGTCTCTCAGATACTTTCCTATGGAGGCCCAAGGTGGTGGTCTTTCTATAATTCAAACACTTATGTAGGCAATAAATACCCGGGATAAATCTCCCTATACCAACTTATAACAGCTCAGTGTGGCTGTCTGTATAACATATAGTATCCCCTGCATTACAAATGATATTATTCAGAGTCCACCACATTTATCACATTATTCCCAGTAATGTACGTGCACTTACATACACTTTCAACAGGCCATAATGTGGGTAATGGTCAACCAGGTTCCTGTCGGACCCAACGGTGCCTGTGGATGCTTTTGCGACATGAAAACAGACAGCATCCTGGTAATCCTTGTTCCTGCTGGCCACACGGCAGGGAAAAAAGGTCACGAGACTGTCCCAAGGCAACCTCCACATTGCGGGGTAATTGTCTTTTCAGCTGTGTTTCCAGCCTTCTGATCTTTACGACCCTAATCCTGGAATTTTGGCTAGGAAAGCCAAAATTTTACCTTACACCGTGAACTCGTCTTAACCCTCAGACTTATCATTTTCCAAACCCTAACCCTAGTTTGAGCCCTTAACCGTAATTAACACATTAAGCACTGAGGCAGCACAGCTGGGTTATGAGCACCTGGGACACACACTGAGGCGGTACAGTTGGGTTATGAGCACCTGGGACACACACTGAGGCAGCACAGTTGGGTTATGAGCACCTGGGACACACACTGAGGCAGAGCACAGTTGGGTTATGAGCACCTGGGACACACACTGAGGCAGCACAGTTGGGTTATGAGCACCTGGGACACACACTGAGGCAGCACAGTTGGGTTATGAGCACCTGGGACACACACTGAGGCAGCACAGCTGGGTTATGAGCACCTGGGACACACACTGAGGCAGCACAGTTGGGTTATGAGCACCTGGGACACACACTGAGGCAGCACAGTTGGGTTATGAGCACCTGGGACACACACTGAGGCAGCACAGCTGGGTTATGAGCACCTGGGACACACACTGAGGCAGCACAGTTGGGTTATGAGCACCTGGGACACACACTGATGCAGCACAGTTGGGTTATGAGCACCTGGGACACACACTGAGGCAGCACAGCTGGGTTATGAGCACCTGGGACACACACTGAGGCAGCACAGTTGGGTTATGAGCACCTGGGACACACACTGAGGCAGAGCACAGCTGGGTTATGAGCACCTGGGACACACACTGAGGCAGAGCACAGTTGGGTTATGAGCACCTGGGACACACACTGAGGCAGCACATTATTTCTTAATAGTTTGCATTTGTACTATTTTATTCAGGATATTTACCTTGTTTTTTTATCAATTTTAAATGTTGGTGTGTACATAAGAATGAGGGAGAGAGAGTTGTGTGAGAAAGAGAAAATGTAGGTATATGTGTGAGAGAGAGTGAAAGACACAGGGGAAAGAGAAGGGGGAGATACAGAGATTGGTATGAGAGGGTGATAGTGTGTGTGTGAGAGACAGAAAGACACGGGGAAAGAGAAGGGGGAGAGATGGAGTCAGTATGAGTGATAGTGTGTGTGTGTGAGAGAGTGAAAGACACAGGGGAAAGAGAAGGGGGAGATACAGAGATTGGTATGAGAGAGTGGTATTGTGTGTGTGTGAGAGAGTCTAAGTGGCAGCTCTGCTCATTGGCTGACATCACAGTGCCAATCGCAGTTAGCATCAGAGTCATCGTGGACCAGCACTGATCATAAGACACACTAAGGCAACCAATAGCAGCAGAGTTCCATCATCATCATCAGTCAATAAGGAGAGGATCTGAACAGTGTCTGCCAATCACAGTATAAACCACTACTCCCAGTGCTAAACCCATAACACCGTCCTCGCTATTCTCCACGTGGTCTCATCTCTACATAGCTTCTGCTTTTGGCATATTCACTCTCCTGTTATGTTCCCTGCCACTGCTTATCTGGGTAGTACAGGTGGAGGTAATAACCTAATTACCCAATTGCCTCCACCTGCCTGTGGCCTAATATAAGCCTCTAGTATGAGGCTGTTAGGGTCTTCTTTGGGACTGTCATGTTGAGATTTTGTGTATGTGGTTTGTGGTTTTTGTGGGGATATTTCTGTTTTGTGGGCTTTGTGTGTTTTTGTTTGTTTTGTCTGAAATAACTTGACATTCTTTCAGGCCAAATTTAATAGATTTAATATACTGTAAACCCATATTGCACAAGGGAAAGACCTTGAAATATTATTTGTCACAGATGCTTTGGCTGTCACTGGAATTTAGCACAGCCACTGGGGCTTTGTGACAGGACACCCCTCCCCACCCTAGGGGCGACATAGCTCAGGAGGGCAGAGTGGTTGTCCGGTAGTTGGAGGGTTGCCGGTTCGATCCCCCGCCCAGGGCGGGTCGAAGTGTGCCTGAGCAAGACACCCAACCCCTAACCCCTAACCCCTAACTGCTTGAGTTGATTGGTACCTTACACGGCAGCCTTTCACCATTTGGCGTGTGAATGTGTGTGAATGGGTGAATGAGAGGCATCAATTGTAAAGCGCTTTGGATAAAAGCGCTATATAAATGCAGTCCATTTACCATCCCTCATACACTTACTGAGCTTCGCTAAGAGGCCTTACCTTTCACAAGGTTTTCAGAGACTCCAGGCCCAGTCTAAGAGAACTCTTCTTCTTGCTGGTTTATGTAAAAGATCCCCTGCCAATGAGGGAAGAACTGCTCACCTGAGCACTGGTAGGTCACCTGGAGTCCACTCCTGCAGGCTGCGGATCTGAGGGGGTGCAGAAGGGTGCTGGTGCCATACCTCTGCGCAACTTGTAAAAAGTTGTCTGGTTTCGAGATGTGCAAGACTGTATAGCATATACAGGCACTGCTCTGGATAAGGGCTCCATTCATAAATATTTCAGTTTGCATTTAGGGACCGAACTCTTCAAATGCAAACCGAAATATTTCAGTATGAAGTTCATAATGAAATTAAGACATAATTATTTTCTCAAAATTCCCTATTTTCCCAAGATTGGGGTATTTTAGGAAAAGAATCATGTCCGGAGTTCATTACTGAACACCTCCAAAATACCGGGGATTTAATCTTCAAATATAATTATTTTGGAGGTATTTTGGCTAATCTAATTCAAAAGTGCCAGAAAGAGTTTTGTAAGCAAAGATTTTATAAGAGTACATGTCAATTTTTTAAATGGTGGATATCTTGTTTTGCAACGAAACCCAACACACGAACTGCACATGCTGGAGACAGAAATGCCATTAGTCAAACATCTAAAGCCAGACACATTCATATTCCAACCACATGGTCAGAAGTTACATTAAGTGAGCGCATCTGTGGTCTCAGTACTGTACACATTTTGCACCAGTCATTTGTTTGAGCAACAAAGGCCATATATATGCATTATGTGTGTATCACACACACATATACACACATGTACACACAGTCACACACACGCACGCACGTGCACACACACGCACACACACACACACACACACACTCCCACACTCACACTTACACAGACCCACACACTAACACACACACATGCACACACTGACACACACACACATGCGTACACACATACACTCACACTTACACAGTCACACTTACACACACTTACACACACAGACCCACACACGCGTACACACACTAATACACACACATGCGTACACACACACACTCTCACACACACAGACACACACATGCGCGCACACACACACACTTACACACACACATGCGTACACACGAACACACGCACACACGCATGCACACACTCACACTTACACACAGACCCACACACGCGTACACACACTAACACACACATGCACACACTGACACACACACACATGCGTACACACACACAGTCACACTTACACACACTGACAAACACATGCGTACACACAAACACACTCACACTTGCACACAATGATACACACACTCACTCACACTTACACACACAGACACACACTTGCGCACACACACACACACTCACACTTACACACACACATGCGTACACACAAACACACACACACATGCGCACACACACACAGACACACATACACTCACACACACACACATGCGCACACACACACTTACACACACAGACACACTCACACGGGCACACACACACACAGTCACACTTACAAACACACTCACACACACACACAGACACACACACATGCGCACACACACACACACACTGACACACACACTCACACTTGCACACACTGACACACACGTGTACACACACCCCGCTCTGTTGGACAGCAGTGGACAGCAGTCTCCAGGCTGATCAGAAGCTTTATTTAGGGCGTAGTGTCAGAGGGTGGGATCAGAAGGATTTTACCACACAGAACAAGCTGCATCGGCGTCCATCCTCAGGCTGGCTTTTATCCGAGTTTCCACAGAGCGCACTGTAAACACTGACTTCTTTACAAAAAAATACAGCAGCGGGACTTTCCCGAAGCGAAAGAAACACGCTGTACAGCTCCACAGGACCGTTAAACCGCCGTTACCAAATTTACAAAACAAAGGATGAAGCCTCTTTGGCCACGTATGACCATCTTTCATCTCATACTTAAAATAGGACCTTTCTATTTTACTATTTACAGGTATGTACACAAATATTATACAGGCAACGCGGGGCAGCCCTCCGTGGGGTCCTGACCCAGGAAGAATTAAGTGCACGTCACACTCAAGTAGGTGATGTCCGTTTCCAAGGGCACCCTTTCATGGCTGCTGCGTAGCTGTCCGTGGTGAGTGCCTGAGTAGGGTGTGGGAGTGCTGGGGTGCGGGGGGGCGGGGGGCGAGGGGCGAGGGGTAGAAGGGGACAGGAATCGGGGCCTGGGGGGGAGGGGGGGTAGATTGTCTCATCTGAAGCAGCGCTGCCCCCAGAGGCAGAAAGTGTACACAAGCTCACAGAGAAAGTGGTTTCTGTACATCTGTACAAAAAAGCGGTCATGGTCAGCCTGGTCGAGTCGAGCTGGCTTCAGTTTGTTTCAGTGGTGGCAGTGCAACAACGTTGGGCGTAGCCCCGTCATGAGCCTGGGAGGGGCGAATGCTGACGAGAAGAGGAATCGAGCTGGTGGGGGTTATAGCAGGTAGGCTCTCTGCACCTCATTCACATACAACCACGAAGAAAACAATTACAGTTAACTGGCTCACACACTCCTGTACGATCTACCACTGTGAGGGGTGGCAGTTCAGAAGCCTCCAGGCCTGGGGAGGGGCAGAGTTAGTGGTCAGTGGGCAGCAGGGGGTTTCAGATAGTGTCTGTGATAGCGCGCGGGTTACGGGGTGTTGAGGGTGTTGCGGGCGGGGGGAGGGAGAGTAGGTTTTTGAGGCTCACTCTCACACGTCTTTGGGCTCCAGCTTGCAGGACATGTTGAAGAGCAGGTTCTGATTGTCGATGACCTGCAGCTGCCGCACATAGGCCCGTGTCTGGAGGTGCGAGGGGGACGGCTCCATATCCAGGGCTGCGGGAACAGAGGGAAGATTCATAAACACCCACGCTACGCAACGCTACCATTACCCATCATAACAGGTTCGCTAACATTCTGAAAATGTGGGTTTGTATTGTATTGGGTTTGTTTTCGTACCGTTTAATAAATATATACTTTGTATTCTTGCAAAAGAACGTTGTGGTGTTTTGAATGTGTTGGGCGGTTAGTGGGCCATAACCGTAGCCCCATGAAAAGATCTCACATTGAGACTCACCACCCTGGCTGCCCCAATCCCTGCACAATTACACCCCAGGCTGCCCCAATCCCGGCACAATTACACCCCAGGCTGCCCCAATCCCTGCACAATTACACCCCAGGCTGCCCCAATCCCTGCACAATTACATCCCAGGCTGCCCCAATCCCTGCACAATTACACCCCAGGCTGCCCCAATCCCTGCACAATTACAGCACAGGCTGCCCCAATCCCTGCACAATTACAGCACAGGCTGCCCCAATCCCTGCACAATTACAGCACAGGCTGCCCCAATCCCTGCACAATTACAGCACAGGCTGCCCTAATCCCTGCACAATTACACCCCAGGCTGCCCTAATCCCTGCACAATTACACCCCAGGCTGCCCCAATCCCTGTCAGTCAGGGCCCCTGGAATCGCCCAAACTCCCCCCACCCCCCATACAACAACATTGCCTGGAAGATGCAGTATGATGAAAGTCATTTTAATGAATAAATCAGTTCCTAAGGGTAAAGGTGTGCTCAAGGGTGTAAACAACTGCATCATCAGCCCAGGTCCAGACCACAGCTCTTCTAAAAACAGTTCCATAACACACCATCTCAGCCACAATGGATGACCAACTCATGTAATGACAACCTCTGACCACAAGGGGAGGCAGCCTCTCCATGTTTGAAGTGAGATATGCAGGAAAGGTGCAATATAGACTCGCATCTTCAGCACCAGCAGGAACGCAGTGCTCAAATTATTCTGCAGTCAGTGAATAGAGGCAGAACTGGTTTGATTCGGTTTTAACCAATGGCACAACATTTTAAGATATTAATAGCTACGCAGATTTCTCCATCTTAGACGCATTTCAATGTGTCACTGCTCCTCCTCTTACAGTAAATTATATTTTAGATCAGTGTGCTTAACAGCTCTTGTGGCTTGATACTTAGCACAGGATGTATGACAGTGCTTGGTAGATAAAAAAGAATATCGGCATATAAATGTATAGTTAGTGAAATCAGAATGAAAGATTTCTCTATAATTATGGCTCTTATTTCAGTATACAACTAATTCCACCATTTTACATTACATTACAGGCATTTGGCAGACGCTCTTATCCAGAGCAACGTACAACAAAGTGAACTAAGATTTTATATCTTAGTTCAATGCAAAAACTGATTATTGTGTGTAACTGGTATTCATTTCAGGACTATATTTTGGGGCTATAGAATCACCGCTGGAGCTTAGCAGTGAGCGAAGTTAGCTTTTTCATTTGGTGCCTTTCCATAAAAGTTAAAATCAATTTATGAATTCAGGTCTTCAGGCCATGGAAGAGCGATGTCAAACCAGCCATCTTTCTGCTGGACAGAGGACGTGTTTTTTTTTAGTAATCCTCCTGATTGAAATGAATGAGTCTAATCCACTCAGGATAATTGGAAATGCTTCAGTAATTAAAATGAAAGACCCTGGGTGATTCACTGAGACCTTGCATGGCACTTTGTGGTCCATTAGGGGAATTCTGCGGCCAGGCCCAAACGTTACTGAGGTCACCTGTGCTGAACACAGTAAGCGTTAATGATATTAACATGCAATCTCTCAAAGGACCTCAGCACAGCAGTATGCTTTTCTGAGAAAACTGCATACGTCCCTCTTAGAAAGAAATGTTTAAAAAACCCTGAATGCAAATGCAGGAAACAGAGTGAAGACTCTCACAGTGTGGGTGTAGAAGGCATTTAGAAGGTGTATTTAATCAGGTGTGTGTGTGTGTGTGCGTGTGTGAGTACTATTGGTGTAGAAGCCCTTTACAAGGTATATTTAATCAGGTGTGTGTGTGTGTGCGTGTGTGTGAGTACTATTGGTGTAGAAGCCCTTTACAAGGTATATTTAATCAGGTGTGTGTGTGTGCGTTTGTGTGTGTATAGTATCAGTGTGGAAGGCAAGATGTGGTACATGTACTCAGGTGTGTGTGTTATGTCCTGGACACACAACAAGACTGTCTGTGTGTGTTTAAATCTGCTAATTCAGAGGCACCTGTGGGGAGGCACCTGAGCGCTTAAAAGCCCCATCTCCACCTCTCACTGGCCCTCCCTCTCTCTCAGCCAGCAAACACTGCAGGAGCAGCATCTCCCTCATCCACCACATTTTCCCTTTATTTCTTTGTTTTATTCTTAATAAATTCAACCTTTTGTTTACACCTAACCCTGGTTGTCTGTGTCCAATGATGTTGCTTCCCTCTGAGGCGGGGTCGTAACATATTGGGGGCTCATCCCATGTGTGTGCGTACGGGTGTGCATGTGTGTCTGTGTGTGCGTGTGTGTGTGTGTGTGTATAGTATCAGTGTGTGTTGCGTCCCTCCGCCTCAGGTGGGGGCGCTGGCCGTTTGGACACGCGTGTGTCTTAAAGTTAATTGTGAGCACCTGTGGCGGTGCCCTTTTAAGAAGCCTGGCGTCGGCTTCTCATGAGATGGGAGCTTTTTCTCCTCACCTCTCGACCACGGCCGGGTCTTGATTTTATCTGGTGTTTTGCAGCTATTTTAGTGTTCCTTATATGTATTTAAATAAAGTTATTGGTTAGTTTAGGGAAACCTTGGTGTCGGCATCGCTTATGTTTGTGGGGGCTTGAGAGCAACCGTAACATAAAGCGATGCCGACACTAAAATCAAGACCCGGCCGTGGTCGAGAGGTGAGGAGAAAAAGCTCCCATCTCATGAGAAGCCGACGCCAGGCTTCTTAAAAGGGCACCGCCACAGGTGCTCACAATTAACTTTAAGACACACGCGTGTCCAAACGGCCAGCGCCCCCACCTGAGGCGGAGGGACGCAACACCCCCACCACCAGCTGGGGACACCAGTCCCCAAAACAAAACAAAATGAACAAGGGGAGACAAACCAGGGGAGACAGACAGAAACGCTACAGGAACTCTACGCGCGCCGCCGCATGCGACGCCGCAGGAGCTCTACGCGCGCCGCACGCGTGCGACGCCGCAGGAACTCTACGCGTGCGACACTGCAGGAACTTTTTCACTTGCCAGCCATACAATTAAATACTGGTAGTGAAAGGATGTTTATTAAAATACTCTACGCGCGCCGCACGCATGCGACGCCGCAGGAACTCTACGTGCGCCGCACGCGTGCGACGCCGCAGGAACTCTACGCGTGCGACGCCGCAGGAACTCTACGCGTTTGGCGCCGCAGGTACTCTACGCGCGCCGCAGGAACTCTACGCGCGCCGCATGCATTCGGCGCCGCAGGAACTTTCTTACTTGCCAGCCATACAACTGATGTACATCCAGAGGCATCTAGCTGACTGAATTCAAATAGTAATTACTCGAATCCAGACTCAGCCATAGCATAGATGGCAATTCAATTAAATACTGATAGTGAAAGGATGTTCAGTAAAAGCAAGGGACTATTATTCTATAATACCATGTGCAAGTACACAGACACTCGAGCAAACTCAACGATACATCTCGAGGCTTGAGCAGTTTATCGGACGGTTCCGCAATATAAATAGTCTAGGACCGAAGCAGAAGCACTACCAGGGTAACACGAAACAGACAAGGTACGAGACTTAATATTCGGAAAACGACAAATGCGCGATAGTATACTCCACAATAAGGAACGAGAAAGCCATAAACGCGAAGTTAGGAAATCGAAAGACTGTCTGTGCTAACCTGGCCGAACGCTGTAAGCCAAAACACCGTGCAGGAGGATCAGCTGACAGACAATTATCAGGAAGCAACGATAACAAGAGACTAACCAAAACTTTACGTAGCCTAAAGGTTTAGGCGTCCATGTTACTCAGTTATCGAATTGAACAGTGCTATCAAAAAAAAACCCTACCAGTCAAACGAGTCTCTCCTTTTCCCAGCCCAATCGGCCCAGCTGGACGACACAGCTGATACAAATCCAGAGTGATTAAACCAATTAGTGGCACTACCATTTAACTCTATTGTGGGCTTTCCCGATCCTACCTAACCAAACAGAAAAAAAACTCTAACTCAATAAACTAGTCTTCGGTGGTTTTCTGCGCTCGGGGCGACTTTGAACGCTGAACTCGTGAGCACTGTCAGCAGACCACTTAACTAGTCGACCTCAGTGCCCCGAAGCGTACCCCCACTCATATTAACCACCAAAAACAACAAAGGCAAAACAATAAAGTGACAAGTCCCTTGGACCCGCCCGGCAGCTAAGCTAACCGGGCTAAGAACAGAAAATTTAAACTCTAAACCAGGGGTCCTCAATCTTATCCAGAAAGGGCCGGTGTGGGCTCAGGCTTTTGTTCCAACTGGGCAGGTACACACCTGATTCTACTAATCAAGGTGCTTAGCAAAGATTCTAAGTGGTTGATTAGTAGAATCAGGTGTGTTACTGCTTGGTTGGAACAAAAGCCTGCGCCCACAACGGCCCTTTCTGGATAAGATTGCAGACCCCTGCTCTAAACGGTAAAATCCCGGACGAGCCCCCATTTATGTTACGGTTGCTCTCAAGCCCCCGCAAACATAAGCGATGCCGACACCAAGGTTTCCCTAAACTAACCAATAACTTTATTCAACTACCCATAAGAGATACTAAAATAGCTGCAAAACACAAGATAAAATCAAGACCCGGCCGTGGTCGAGAGGTGAGGAGAAAAAGCTCCCATCTCATGAGAAGCCGACTCCAGGCTTCTTAAAAGGGCACCGCCACAGGTGCTCACAATTAACTTTAAGACACACGCGTGTCCAAACGGCCAGCGCCCCCACCTGAGGCGGAGGGACGCAACAGTGTGGAAGGCATGATGTGGTACATGTACTCAGGTGTGTGTATGTTTGAGTGTTTGTGCGCATCTATGTGTGTGTGTTTGTGTGCACGTGCGTGTATGAGTGCATATGAGTGCGTGCGTGCGTGTCTGCGTGCACAAGCGCCAGTGCATCTGTGTGTGCATGTGTGTGTGTGTGTGCACTCTTGTGTGCGTATGGGTGTGTGTGTGTGAGTGTGTGTGCACTCTTGTGTGCGTATGGGTGTGTGTGTGTGTGTGTGTGTGTGTGTGTGTGTGTGTGTGTGAGAAACAGAGAGAGACAAAGAGTTTGTGCTGGTGTCTGTGTGTGCATCACTGCGCATCTATGTGTGTGTGTTTGTGTGCACGTGCGTGTATGAGTGCATATGAGTGTGTCTGTGTGCACAAGTGTCAGTGCATCTGTGTGTGTGTGAGTGTGTGGACGTGCGTATCATCAACTGCAACTGTGTAATTTGTAAGCTGGATGCATGTGATAAATTAATCGTGTGAAGGACATGGAGTGACATGGCAATGAGTTTATCTCACCGAACTGAGCGCTCCGGCACCTCCGGATGCTCCTCACCATCTCCGCCACTTTGTGCTGTAAGAACAGGGGGGGTTGCATGCTTTATACAGAACATTACAGCATTTTCACTTTCATTCTGCAGGGGGGGCTTTTCCCTTACAGCAGTGATGTATCCGCCTCAGACGCACACGCACAGGCACGCACGCACGCACGCACACACACACACACGCACACGCTCACACACACACACACACACACACGCACACGCACGCACACACACAGGCACGCACGCACGCACACGCACAGGCATGCACGCACGCACACGCACAGGCACGCACGCACACACACACACACACACACACACACACACACACACGCACACGCACGCACACACACAGGCACGCACGCACGCACACGCACAGGCATGCACGCACGCACACACACACACACACACGCACACGCACGCACACACACAGGCACGCACGCACGCACACGCACAGGCACGCACGCACGCACACGCACAGGCACGCACGCACACACACACGCACACGCTCACACACACACACACGCACGCACACACACACACACATACACGCACACACACACACACGCACACGCACGCACACACACAGGCACGCACGCACGCACACGCACAGGCATGCACGCACGCACGCACGCACAGGCACGCACGCACACACACACACACACACACGCACACGCTCACACACACACACACGCACACGCACGCACACACACAGGCACGCACGCACGCACAGGCACGCACGCACGCACACACACAGGCACGCACGCACGCACACACACAGGCACGCACACACACGCACAGGCACGCACGCACACGCACACACACACACACACACACACGCACACGCACACGCACACGCTCACACGCACAGGCACGCACGCACACACACGCACACGCTCACACACACACACACGCACACGCACGCACACACACAGGCACGCACGCACGCACTCACGCACACACACAGGCACGCACGCACGCACACACACACACACACACACGCACACGCACACGCTCACACGCACACGCACGCACGCACACGCACGCACGCACGCACGCACACACACATGCACAGTGATGTACCATCTCAGACACACAGACACACGCACAGTGATGTACAAGTCTCAGACACACGCACACACACACGCTCACACACACATGCACAGTGATGTACCCGTCACACACTCTGGCCGTCCGTCTGAAACAGCCGAGGCATACAGCCTCTCTGCCACTCACCATCTTCTCAAAATTCACCATCTCCCCGTGGAACGTCTTACAGCTTTCATGGAGGAAGGTCAGATCTGAGGGTGTGTGAGAGAGGGAGGAAGAGACTTTGACTTTTAATGCACCTTTATTAGCACATTATTCAATTAAATTTGATAATTAGCACATTATTAGCACATCATTCAATAAATAACATGCTACATGAGGTTAAAAGGAGAAAAAAAATCTAAAAGACAAAACCAAAACCTCCTGTTCCACTGTACATAACACTCCTCCTAACACCAAAGTGTCAATAAATATTCCTATTTTGGAAACCATTTTATAGTACGCAAACTCAATTCTTAGTCAAGCTGCCACTAAGGGAGGAAGAGAGGGAGAGAGAGAGGGCATGTGAGAGTGGGAGGAAAAGAGAGAGGGGGGGAGAGAGAGAGAGGGGGGGCATGGGAGATAGGGAGGAAGAGAGAGAGAGGGGGCATGGGAGAGAGGGAGGAAGAGAGAGAGGGGGGGCATGTGAGAGTGGGAAGAAGAGAGAGAAAGAGAGGGGGCATGGGAGAGAGAGAAAGAGAGAGCGAGAGAGAGAGGGTGTGTGAGAGAGAGAGGAAGACAGGGAGAGAGAGAGTGGGCATGTGAGAGTGGGAGGAAGAGAGAGAGAGGGGGCATGGGAGAGAGGGAGGAAGACAGAGAGAAAGAGAGGGCGTGTGAGAGGGAGAGAGAAAGAGAAAGGGCGTGTGAGAGAGAGAGAGAGAGAGAAAGAGAGAGGGTGTGTGAGAGAGAGAAAGAGAGAGGGCGTGTGAGAGAAAGAGAGAGAGGGTGTGTGAGAGAAAGAGTGTGAGAGAAAGAAAGAGAGAGGGCGTGTGAGAGAAAGAGAGAGAGAGAAAGAGAGAGGGCGTGTGAGAGAAAGAGAGAGAGACAGAGAGAGAGAGAGATGTAAACATGCGGAAAGAACAGTTATGTAACATCGTTTTCAGTGCTTGCAGGAGAGCCAGCGTCGTGTCCCAGCAGCCCAAGTGCGGACGGGCGAGGGGGAGAGAGTGGTGACCTGTGACCTTTGAGAGTCGGCCAGGCAGTGTGCGCCTGACCAGAGAGAAGGGAGGAAGGCCGGAGAGGAACGTGGCTCCCTGTTGTCCGCAACGCCACAAATGTTTCTGACGCCTGGAACGCTTCGACCGATCTGCGGCCACCCGTCCCCCGGGGGGGGGATCTCCCCTACTAGGTTTATGGCTACGCAGGCTGTATGCTGCAGTGCTAGGTTTACGGCTACGCAGGCTGTACGCTGCAGCGCTAGGTTTACGGCTACGCAGGCTGTACGCTGCAGCGCTAGGTTTACGGCTACGCAGGCTGTACGCTGCAGTGCTAGGTTTACGGCTACGCAGGCTGTACGCTGCAGCGCTAGGTTTACGGCTACGCAGGCTGTACGCTGCAGCGCTAGGTTTATGGCTACGCAGTCTTTTGCAGCTCCCTGCCTTGACAACGCGGGTTTGAGGGTGGCGTTTTGACGCTAAGTGGCGGTGATGGGATGGTGCGGACGCCCGTAAATGCAGCAGCTGGGAAGGCGGCGGTAAGCCTGGGGCTCATAGCGATGCAGAGGCATGCACAGACATCAGGTGTCACTGCTGCCTGGAGCAGGTCGGCACAGGGGCACGGGGGGGGGGGGGCGGATGTGGTGTGGGCGATTAGGGAGGCTGTTAATTGTTGGAAGAGTGGGGGGGGCACGTCTGCAGACACTTCCTGGGCAAATTTTCACTGGGGGGGGGGGGGGGGGAGTTTATGGGCGCACATCTGGAGCACACCTGGGAGAGTAAGAGGGAGGGGGGGTGTGGGTTGCCACCTCCGTTTTACTCAAATGCTGCACTGGGATTTACAGGCTATCGTTGAAGCCTTGGAGTTGATCTGCACAAAATGCCCATGTAATCCATACATGATCAGTGTGTGTGTGTGTACGTGTGCCCATGTGTGTGTGTGGTGTGTGTGTGTGCATGTGTGTGTGAGTATGTGTCTGTGTGTGTGGTGTGTGTGTGTGTGTGTGTGTGTGGGTGCGTGCGTGTGTGTGTGTGTGTGGTGTGTGTGTGCGTGTGGATTTGTGTGTGTGTGTGGTGTGTGAGTGTGTGTGTGAGTGTGGTGTGTGTGTGTGTGTGTGTGGTGTGTAAGCGTGTGTGTGTGTGTGTGTGGTATGTGTGTGTGTGTGGTATGTCAGTGTGTGGTGTGTGTGTGTGTGTGGCGTGTGGTGTGTGTGTGTGTGTGTGTGTCTCCTCACCTTTCAGCAGCAGGGGGGTGAAGGGGATCAGAGGGGGCCTCAGGCTGCCCACCAGGTCCCTGTAGGCCTTGTGGTTCCTGGAGGGGTCCTGCAGGGCGGACACAGACACACAGTCACCATCCCGGGCTCCTCACCACTAGCTCTAACCCCCCCCCATCCTACCCTAACCCCCCCACAGGATGCATAAATACTCACCGCAATGCTCTCAAACTGCTGAAACTGCTTTTTAAACCTCCCAGGCAAACCCTGCATAAAAATTTTTATAAAATTATATAAAATTTATAAAAAGGTCCCCACAAGTCACTGCCTTGTCACACACACATTAACGGCCTCTGATTTACTGGTGCAACTCAAGTTAAGAACTGTGCTCAAGGGTACAATGACAATGCCCCAAAGAGGATTTGAACTCAGTTCCATTACCAGTATGCTACACACACACACGCACGTAACCACACACACACACCACACATGTACACACACACACAGCAGCACGCTATACACACTCTCACACGCCTACTTTTCGCTCTATTGATCTTGCGTGGTGTAATTGAGCCTGCCAGTATGATCAGAAGGCGGGGTTTGTGAGAGTATTTACTTAGTTCCAATACACCAGACTAGATCAGTAAAGCATAGAAAAGTATTTGAATCCAAAACAAATACATATTTAACCCAGGTCTGGTACACACACATGCAGACACACACATAGCATGCATGCACACACTCCAGTGCTCTACACTGCTGGCCCTCAGGAACGCGAGGCGCTAACTCTCTGCAGGATGCGAGGAGCGCTCTGGAATGCGACCCGTGTGCCAGTCTGCCAGCCCATTGGCTTGGAGCACTGGGGGGTCAGATGTCCGAATCGCGTACCTCCCAAGTGAGTCGGAGCCGGCTGACCGCCGGGTTGTCCAGACCAAGCACCACCGCCAGGAAGGACAGCAGGTCCTGCTGCTGCTTACACCTGGAAAACACACACACACACACACACACACACACAGACACAGACACACACGCACGCACACACACACACACACACACATATACAAACACACATACACAAACACACACAGACACACACACACAGACACACACACATACATACACACACACACACACACACACACACACACACACACACACACACAGACACAGACACACACACACCCACACACACACGCACACACACACATATACAAACACACATACACAAACAGACACAGAGTCACCAAAACACGGTGTAAAAATGCTGTGTAATGTACACTTAAGATGTGAAATGTCTTGCTCTAGACAGCAGCACTCAGCAGATGAAACTCTTGCACTAGACAAAACATTGACACCATGTCCTTGTAAAACAGTCCTTCTTGCACCAGCTCACAGAAGGTCCGCTTTCCAAGACTAAACACATTTTGTCACTGTTATAACAAGGCTGAAAACAATTTCCACCAATTATTTTAATCAACTAGTACACACAACTGGGACTTAGATGCAGGTTGGCTATCATCATTTTGGAGCCCCATGAGAAGATCTCACATCGGGCCCCACCACCCCAGGCCACCCCATCCCTGCACAATCACAGCATGATTTTTTGAGGGCCCCTGGAAACATCCCAACCTCCCCCCCTTCATAGCGCCCCTGCCCCTGCCCCACCCGTCCCGTCACATCCCGTCCCGTCTCGCTCCCCTCCACCCCGTCCTGCCCCACCCGTCCTACCCCGCCCCTCCCTGCCGGCCCCAACCCACCCTGTCCCACTCCACCCCACCCTGTCCAGCCCGGTCCTGCCCCATCCTGCCCCGCCCACCCCGTCCCGTCCCCCTCCGCCCCGTCCTGCCCATCCCGTCCTGCTCCACCCTGCCCCGCCCACCCCGTCCTGCTCCACCCTGTCCAGCCCCGTCCTGCCCTGCCCGCCCCGTCCCGTCCCGCTCCACCCTGTCCAGCCCCGCCCGCCCCGCTCCACCCTGTCCAGCCCCGCCCGCCCCGCTCCACCCTGTCCAGCCCCGCCCATCCCGCTCCACCCCGCCCACCCCGTCCCGCTCCGCCCTGTCCAGCCCCGCCCGCCCCACTCCACCCTGTCCAGCCCCGCCCGTCCCGCTCCACCCTGTCCCGCTCCACCCCGCCCGCCCCGTCCCGCTCCGCCCTGTCCTGCCCACCCCGCCCAGCTCCACCCTGTCCAGCCCCGCCCACCCCGCTCCACTCACAATGCGGCGATCTTGATGAACTTCCGCAGCAGCTGCACCCTCTTGGGCAGGGACTGGCACTGCAGGATCTCCGTGGCGACCCAGTGCTGCACCTCACTGCAGCGCTGCAGTACCAGCTCCAGGTTGAGGGGGCGCCAGCGAGCCTGTTCGCCATGGAACACGTAGCACACAAACTCCAGCTGTCCAAACAAGCATGGAGACCCTCCATCAACAGCAGCTCAAACTCACAAACATTTCATAGCATCAAACGCACAAAGAAATGTGCATGTGCAAACAGGAGTCACATTAAGGCACTGAGGATTTAACCGCTAACCCCTATCCCTAACCCTAACCTTAAACATGCCGACCAAACATGAATCCATCCGGGTAGAAGCATCTGTGCTTACAGGATAAGATCCACCGCCTCAAATAATTTAGTGACAGCGAAATGATATGAATATGAATATTAATGATATTAAAAAGCCCCACAACAACCTAATTAGGCCGGTCCCTCGAACCGAGCTCAATCCAATCCACCTCAGCTACAACCCTGAGAGACAGCATCCACTCAATACTGCAGTTAGCCGTGCAAACCCCACCCCCCCAAGCCAATCGATGAGCAGACCGCCCCCGTTCAAGCCCTAAACTGACCTCGTGGACACAGCTGTAGAGCTCCCAGTCGAACGTCACCAGCTGATTGGCCACCTCCTCCGCGCTCATGTCGTGAAGCTTGCTGTCGCCGGGAGACCAGTGGATTTCCTCAGGCAAGGGCAACTGAGATCGGAGAACACAGGAGTGGGGGGGTTAGAACCTGGCCTACGTCCTTTCTGGAATAATCTTTAGCACCTGATGACTGCGAGAGAGAAGTACCACCCACTCCCCATGATAAGCAGCTCTTTATTTTACGACCACTTTACTACAAACTAAAACCCACTAATATTTATAATATATAAGCAATACAAGTAATGATAATAAGCCTACGTTTTGTTGACACAGCACTGTTTAGAGTGAGTAAAGTATGATATGTTCTGAAATAAGACTGCTAGACCGTGGCAGTCATCCAATCTGGCAGGTTGGCTTGAGGAGAAGTTGCAAGTGCTGAGGTGTGTGGTCTTGCACTCATCCTTGCTCATCCCTGCATGCACACCCCGCCCCCCCATCCCCCCCATCCCCCCATGCCCCCATAGCCCCACCCCACTCACCAGGGTCTCCAGTTCCGCCGGCTCGCAAGCGAACAGGTGGGTGTTCACCCCCAGGGTGGTGAAGACAGCCTCATCGCTGGGGCGGAATACAGCCTTTTCTAGAGACGGAAGAAAACGCACACACGCAAGCACATACACACTGCATCAGCAACTGTGCTAATGGCACAGAGCCCTCTGCTCACTGTGTGAACAGCAGTCCTCTACTCACTGTGTGAATGGCACAGAGCCCTCTGCTTGCTGTGTGAACGGCACAGAGCCCTCTGCTCGCTGTGTGAAGGGCACAGAGCCCTCTGCTCACTGTGTGAACAGCACAGAGCCCTCTGCTCACTGTGTGAACAGTACAGAGCCCTCTGCTCACTGTGTGAACAGTACAGAGCCCTCTGCTCACTGTGCTAATGGCACAGAGCCCTTGCTCGCTGTGCTAGCGGCACAGAACCCTCGGCTCGCTAAGTGAACAGCACAGAGCCCTCTACTCACTGTGCTAATGGCACAGAGCCCTGTGCTCGCTGTGCTAGTGGCACAGAGCCCTCTGCTTGCTGTGTGAACAGCACAGAGCCCTCTGCTCACTGTGTGAAGGGCACAGAGCCCTTTGCTCGCTGAGTGAATGGCACAGAGCCCTCTGCTCACTGTGTGAACGGCACAGAGCCCACTGCTCACTGTGTGAACGGCACAGAGCCCTTGCTCACTGTGTGAACGGCACAGAGCCCTCTGCTCACTGTGTGAACGGCACAGAGCCCTCTGCTCGCTGTGTGAACGGCACAGAGCCCTCTGCTCACTGTGCTAATGGCACAGAGCCCTCTGCTCACTGTGTGAACGGCACAGAGCCCTTTGCTCACTGTGTGAAGGGCACAGAGCCCTCTGCTCACTGTGTGAAGGGCACAGAGCCCTCTGTTCACTGTGTGAACGGCACAGAGCCCTCTGCTCACAGCCCGATGCCCGTGTGCATGCGTGCATGCATGCTTGTGTGTGTGTGTGCATGTGCTTGTGCGTGCTGGCGTGTGTGCATGCTTGTGCGTGCTGGCGTGTGCATGTGCGTGTGTGTGCGTGCATTTGTGTGTGCATGCTGCCGTGTGTGTGCGTGCGTGTGTGTGCGTGCGTGCGTGCGTGTGTGCATGTGTGTGTGTGCATGCTGGCGTGTGTGTGTGTGTGCGTGCGTGCGTGCGTGCGTGTGCATGTGCATGCTGGTGTGTGTGTGCGTGCGTGCGTGCATGTGTGTGTGCATGCTGGCGTGTGTGTGTGTGCGTGTGTGTGTGCATGCATGTGTGTGTGCGCGTGCTCGTGTGTGTGTGTGCGGGCGTGCGCGTGCGTGTGTGCATGCTGGTGTGTGTGTGTGCATGCGTGTGCGTGCATGTGTGTGTGTGTGCATGCGTGTGCGTGCGTGCATGTGTGTGTGCGTGTGCATGTGTGCGCGCGCGCTCTCACCTCCTGCAGACGTAACGGCCACCAGCAGCAGGTTCCCGGGGGGGGCGGGGCTGCTCCTCGCTGTACTGCAGTTTCTCTCGAACCTGCGCCAGGATCTCGCCCACACGGCACGACAGCCGGCTGCGGATGGTCACATAGGAGTGGTCCGGGGTGTACACCCTGCAGAAGACTGCACGGGGGAGGGGGGTTCACTACACGCATGCTGATGGACCAGGCTCCACATCCAAATCCCTGCACCCCCCCCTCCCCCATACCCAGCCACACCCTCTCAGCCACAGCCACACCCTGCTACAGCCACACCCTCCCAGTCACACCCTCTCATCCACAGCCACACCCTCCCAGCTACAGCCACAGCCACACCTAGCCACACCCTCTCATCCACAGCCACACCCTCTCAGCCACACCCTCTCAGCTACAGCCACACCCAGCCACACCCTCCAATCCACAGTCACACCCTCTCAGCTACAGCCACACCCAGCCACACCCTCCCATCCACAGCCACACCCTCCCATCCACAGCCACACCCTCTCAGCCACACCCTCTCAGCTACAGCCACACCCAGCCACACCCTCCCATCCACAGCCACACCCTCTCAGCCACAGCCACACCCTCTCATCCACAGCCACACCCTCCCATCCACAGCCACACCCTCTCATCCACAGCCACAGCCTCTCATCCACAGCCACAGCCACACCCTCTCAGCCACACCCTCCCAACCACAGCCACAGCCACACCCTCTCAGCCACACCCTCCCAACCACAGCCACAGCCACACCCTCTCAGCCACACCCTCCCAGCTACACCCTCCCATCCACAGCCACACCCTCTCAGCCACACCCTCCCATCCACAGCCACACCCTCTCAGCCACACCCTCCCATCCAAAGCCACACCCAGCCACACCCTCCCATCCACAGCCACACCCTCCAAGTCATTGCACTGGGTACCCACCTGAATCCCCGTCCCTCTCTCACACTCACTCACAGCAACATAAACCACAGCACTACCTGTGAGATTCTGAGCAACTAGCTGATGACTGTTTCTTCTTTTTTTAAATGGTTTTTAAAGACCATTTAGAGGTTAGATTTTGCAACCTACTTTCTAAAAAAATTCTTAAGAAATCCATTCATAGCACTGATTAGGTTTAAGTCCCTTTGAAAAAACAGCATTAGCAGAGGTCTTGGAGTGTCCAATCTTATCTGAAAAGGGCGGGTGTGGGTGCAGGTTTTTGTTTTAGCCCAGCACTACAACACCTTATTCAAATTAATGCATAAAACAGGGCCTATCTATGGAGACCTAGATAAGGGAGCATCAGCGCAGTCCTATTGGGATTAGATTGGACAGCCCAGTTTAGCCCGTATGCCAGCAGGGACCCACACAGCTGGCTACAAGCAAGCTCCGCCCTCTGAGGACAAACAGGCTTAGCCCCGCCCACTCCCCACCTGTCACTCACTCTCCTCAGGCTTAGCCCCACCCACCGCCCACCCGTCACTCACTCTCCTCAGGTTTAGCCCCGCCCATCACTAACCCTCGTCAGGCTTAGCCGCGCCCACTGTCCACCCATCACTCACTCTTGTAAGGTTTAGCCCCACCCACTCCCCGCCCGTCACTCACTCTCCTCAGGTTTAGCCCCGCCCATCACTAAACCTCGTCAGGCTTAGCCGCGCCCACTGCCCACCCGTCACTCACTCTCGTCAGAGCCGCGGAAGGCCTCGCGTGGCTGCAGGCAGGCGTCGATGCGGCGGAAGTGGCGGAACAGCGGGCGCACCTGCTTCCGCTTGGCGTCCTTGTCCTCCTCCGTTCTGCAGGGGGCAGAAGAGAAATTAGGGTTGCCAGATTTAGCACATCAGGCAGAGCTGGAAGCATAATCGCGAACAAAACCGGGAGTTGTCCAAGAGAGGGACAGGGGGTTTGGGGGTCCCCCTTGGACCCGAAGTAACAATGCTGAATCAGAGTCACTGACACGCAAACTCATCACAAACGAACTCTAACCAAACATTGCGGTCGAAAACCAGATGTTTGGCAACCCCAGTCACAGGGTCTCGAGGACCGCAGGTCTGAACTGGCTGCACCCATTTCCACAGCACACTGAAAGATCCCTCAGATTCTCTGGACATGCTTTGGTTTGCGAAGTATACAAATTACAACATTTACAAAACACAGCAACTGATATTTTATCACTATGTTCATAAAATAGTGGAAAAGGAATTTTAAGTGTAATTAAATAAAGGATTGAGGTGGGAGGTGCCTAACTGACTGAAAGACTCATGGGCAGTGCTTAAATTACTTCAGCACAAATTTAGCCTGGATTTAGTCTTCCAGTGCACCAGGTGTGGCTTGAAGTAAGACCTAAATGAGCTTCCCCATGCATTAATACCTGCACGTGCGCAAGAGAATACTGGCATACCCCGTCACAGAAAGTACCCCTAACCCTAACTCCTCACAGTAATTAACACATGAAAGGGCCTGCCAGCACATAAGAGGAGACACGTGCGGTGTGCAATGCCAGACTAACCCTAAAAACAAAACAATGCACCCAGACAGAGAGAATGGCTGGTTCTAACCTCAAATCACTATTATTTTCTTAAGATTACACTGAATCACTCCCTGTGCTTAGTACAGTACCGGCGTTAATATTACAGGAATGCTATATTTGACTGCACACCCCACCTGACTCGTCCTGCTGAAGAATAGATTGACACTCTATCAAATACAAATGTCAGCCATTCTGGACACTGCTATACATGAAAGTATTCCATCAAGCAAGTCAATATTTGTTTGTTTTGCATTGTTTGATAGTGTTGTACAGAAGTTGAAAGCAGGGCTCTGTGCTCTCCTGTTGCTAAGGAAGAGTTGCTAGGGCACAGTTCCAGGCTCCGTGTGATGCTGCTGCAGGTCTGTGGGTGGCGACTGGGCTGTGCAGTGTGGGGGGGCCCACCGCCATGGGGGAGAGAAGCTGGGGTGGCGACGTGGGCGGCAAGTGCGCATTCTGTAGAACGCAGCCATGGCAACAAAGTGACAGACAGACGGGTTGACAATGGAGCAAATCAATGTGGCCAAAAATATATTTGTGTGAGTTCTTTTTTTTTGGGGGGGGGGGGGGGGCGGCAGTTTATGCAAAACAGCAAAAAAAAAAAAAAAAAGAAGCAATTTGAGCAAAATGATTATAAGGATCTACAAAATGGCGCACGCAGACATAGGTTATAAGGATCTGCAAAGTGGCGCACGCAGACATAGGTTATAAGGATCTGCAAAGTGGCGCACGCAGACATAGGTTATAAGGATCTGCAAAGTGGCGCACACAGACATAGGACCCGTTTTCAGTTTGGTGATGTTGCCCAACCGTCTCTGCACCGTAGAGGGAGGGGCTAAATCAGGGATCGGACATGCCCTCCTCATGGCCGTAAGCAAACAAAGATCTTACTGCTTGTCTGTGCCACCATATGTGTAAATATTTGGAAATACGAGGGATTCCACGTTTACCCAGTTTAACAGGAAAACGTCAGGCAGGGTTTTGCCAAAATCAAGGGGAGCACGTGTTAGAGAGTCGAAAACGCAGGCCATTCCGTACCCTTCCACGAAACACGCTGCGTGGGGGGGGGGCAGACTGGGACATGCACACAGCTCGGACAGAAGCAGGCACGCTGCGGGGGGGAGGGCAGACTGGGACATGCACACAGCTTGGACAGAAGCAGGCACGCTGCGGGGGGGGGGGGGGGGTCAGACTGGGATATGCACACAGCTCAGACAGAAGCAGGCACGCTGCGGGGGGGGGGGGGGGGGGCAGACTGGGACATGCACACAGCTCAGACAGAAGCAGGCACGCTGCGGGGGGGGGGGTAGACTGGGACATGCACACAGCTCGGACAGAAGCGTGGTTCGCTCACGTTTTTAATATCAATACAGAAGACAGGCTCTGCAGATGGCCAGCTGAGCAGACCATCTCATTTACCTGCTGATTCTTTTGTGCACGCTATAAAAGATTAATGAGGCATATTTTCAATTAAAACTAAAGAGAGGAACTTTCAGTCCAAACAAGAATTGCTCCTGTCAGAAAGTAAACAAGAACAGCTCAATATTGTGAAAAGCATTTAGTACCCTTCACAGGCACTGAGTTTGTCAGAAAAAAGAAAAAAGGAACCCCGACAGCACTGCAAAACTTAACTGTGAGTAAACTATAAAGAAAGAATACTGCAATGGGATGCCCAGTCACACGCTCATACACATTTCAGACACATGCACACACTC
Organism: Anguilla anguilla; assembly: GCF_013347855.1. Classification (NCBI taxonomy): domain Eukaryota; kingdom Metazoa; phylum Chordata; class Actinopteri; order Anguilliformes; family Anguillidae; genus Anguilla; species Anguilla anguilla. The sequence goes on along the minus strand of NC_049217.1, from coordinate 32,256,907 downwards.
AGTCATATGACTCCATTACAGCTGGAACTAAAATGTTAATGAGTTACAGTACCCCACGTGCACTCTGGTCTGTACCTGCTCGCTATTAAATGTTTGACATTTCAGGTTTATTTCATGGACACATTGTTACGGAGGGGCAGTTATAAAGATGGGGTAATTATGAAGAAAGGGCAGTTACAGAGGGGTAGTTATGAAGATGGGTAGTTATATAAAGGTAGTGTGACGCTGGTAGTTTCAGATGGGTAGGGTGTTAAGGAGAGGAGGACTATAGAATTACAGCGCACCAGAGCACTAGAGTGAGACAGCGAGAGAGAGAGAGAGAGAGAGAGCGAGCCAGAGAGTGAGAGAGCGAGAAAGCAGGAGAGCGAGACAGAGAGAGCGGGAGAGCGAAAGAGCAGAAGAGCGAGCAAGTGAGAGAGAGTGAGCGAAAAAGCGAGCGAGCGAGCGAGAGAGAACGAGAAAGCGATCAAGAAAGCGAGAGAGTGAGAGAGAGAGAGCGAGCGAGCGAGCGAGCGAGCGAGAGAGTGAGAAAGCGAGTGAGCGAGCGAGAGAGAACGAGAAAGCGATCAAGAAAGCGAGAGAGTGAGAGAGAGAGAGTGAGCGAGCGAGCGAGAGAGTGAGAGAGTGAGAGAGCGGGAGAGTGAGAGAGAAAGACAACGAGAGGGCGAGATTGAGAGAGTGAGCGAGCGAGAGAGAACGAGAAAGCGAGAGAGAGAGAGAGAGAGAGAGTGAGCGAGAAAGCGAAAGAGCGAGAAAGTGAGAGAGTGATCAAGAAAGCGAGAGAGTGAGAGAGAGAGTGAGCAAGAAAGCGAGAGAGCGAGAGATCGGCTGCCACTCACGAGCTCTGCAGAATCTCTGTCCAGCGCTGCAGCTTCAGGACCTCCTCCACCAGCTCGGGGTGCTGACTCAGCTCTCCCGCCGCGCATAGGTACAGCTCCTGAGAGGAGGAGCACGTTAGCATCGCCCCACGATGCTCAACAGCACAATGATCCCCACCATCGTTAGCATCGCCCCACAATGCTCAACACTGCAACGATCTGCATCATCGTTAACATCGCCCCACAATGCTCAACACTGCAACGATCTGCATCATCGTTAACATCACCCCGCAATGGAATGATCCCCACCATTGTTAGCATCGCCCCACAACGCAATGATCCGCACCATCGTTAGCATCACCCCACAATGCAATGATCCGCACCATCGTTAGCATCGCCACACAAAACTCAACACTGCAACGATCTGCATCATCGTTAGCATCGCCCCACAACGCAATGATCCGCACCATCGTTAGCATCACCCCACAATGCAATGATCCCCACCATCGTTAGCACTGCCCCGCAATGCAACAATTCACACCATTGTTAGCATCGCCACACAAAACTCAACAGCGCAACGATCTGCACCATATATCAGCAAACAACAACTAGCCATTTAGCAGCTGTGCAGTGGCATTAAAACACATTACCAAAACAAAGCTGTGCAGTGGCATTAAAACGCATTACCAAAGCAAAGCTGTGCAGCGGCATTAAAACGCATTACCAAAGCAAAGCTGCCTTCACTTCAGCACAAATCTCTCATGAACGGGGTCTGAATGTAGAAGCAGTGATGTGTATGCATTCTGAAAAGTGCATTCTGTGCATGTATGTGTGTGCATGTCTTTCTGTGTGCGAGTGTGTGTGCGTGTGCGTGCATGTATTCGAGTGTGAGTGTGTGTGTGTGTATGCGTGTATGTGTATAAAGTGTGTGTGCATATGTGTGTTAGTGTGAGTGTGTGTATGTGTGTGTGTGTGTGTGTGTGTGTGTCTGAGTGTATAAGTCTGTTAGGGGCGACATAGCTCAGGAGGTAAGAGCGGGTGGCTGGCAGTCGGAGAGTTGGAGTCGGAGAATCGACGGTTCGATCCCCCGCCCTGGGCGTGTTGAAGTGTCCCTGAGCAAGACACCTAACCCCTAATTGCTCCCAACGAGCTGATTGGTACCTTGCATGGCAGCCTTTCACCGTTGGTGTGTGAGTGTGTGTTTGAATGGGTGAATGAGAGGCATCAATTGTAAAGCACTTTGGATAAAAGCGCTATATAAATGCAGTTCATTTACCATTTACCATGTTAGTGTGTGTGCGTGTGTGTGTATGTATTAGTGTGTATGTGTCAGTGTGTGTGTGAGTGTGTGTGTGTATATAAGTGTGTGTGTGTCTGTGTTAGTGTGTGTATAAGTATGTGTGTGAGTGTCTGTCTGTGTGAGTGTGTGTACAAGTGTGTGTGTGTGTGTCTGTGTCTGTGTGAGTGTGTATAAGCGCATGTCTGTCTGAGTGTGTGTATAAGTGTGTGTGTGTGTGTGTCTGTGTGAGAGTGTGTATAATTGTGTGTGTGTGTGTGTGTGAGTGTGTAACTGTGTGAGTGTGTATAAGTGTGGGTGTGTGTGTGTGTGTGTGTGTCTGTGTGAGTGTGTGTATAAGTGTGTGTGAGTGTCTGTGTGTGTGTATAAGTGTGTGTGTGTGTGTGTGTGTGTGGCTGCGTGAGTGTGTATAAGTGTGTCTGTGCCAGTGTGTGTCTGTGTCTGTGTGTGTGAGTGCGTGTCTGTGCGAGTGTGCGTATAAGTGTGTGTGTGTGTGTGTGTGCGTGTGTGTCTGTGTGTGTGTGTGCGCGTGTGTCTGTGCCAGTGTGGGTCTGTGTGTGTGTGTGTGAGTGCGTGTCTGTCTGAGTGTGTGTATAAGTGTGTGTGTGTCTGTGTGAGTGTGTGTATAAGTGTGTGTGTGTGTGTCTGAGTGTGTGTATAAGTGTGTCTGTGTCTGTGTGTGCCTGTGTGAGTGTGTGTGTCTGTGTGAGTGTGTGTATAAGTGTGTGTGTGTGTGCGCGCGTGTACGAGTGTGTGTGTCTGTGTGAGTGTGTGTATGTGTGTGTGTGTCTGAGTGTGTGTATATGTGTGTGTGTCTGTGTGAGTGTGTGTATAAGTGTGGGTGTGTGAGAGTGTGTGTGTGTGTGTGTGCTTGTCTCATACCTTGGGGAAGTTGCTGGCTCTTTCTCCCTCCTCCAGCAGAAGCTCTCTGTAGGTGTCCAGGTAACGAAAGGCCATGCTCAGCACCGCCTGCTTCCTCTCGCCCCCGTCCCAGCCCTGCCAGCCCCCCCCCTGCTTCCCCTCCCCCCCAAATCTGATCTCAGAGTCAAGGACCAATCCAGTGTACAGTGCACCTGAACCCCACCCCGAGTATCCCATAACAAACCCTCACTGCCAGCAGACGGGGCCGTCCAGACAAGGCTGTAATTATAGCCTGATGCCACACCCGTCCCGTCCCGCCCACGCGCTCCCCGCACCCTTAACGACATCCAGAGCACAAGCCTCCAGTAAACCGCCAGCTTTGCCGTCCCCAAACTGTCAGAGCTAAACCTGTCCCTCAGCCGGCAGCACTAAGAAAATGGGAGAAGTATTAATTCATCCCTCCTTCTTAGTTTCAGAGACCCACAATCAAAAGGAAAAACTTCACAGTCGTTTTTTTAAGTACAGGCAAAGCAAGTAACCTGTATGAACAAGGAACAATACAAGGCATGCACATGTTCATACATGTAGTGTACTAAGAACTATTAAAAATACTAATTTCCAAATATGCCATTTGGCTTGAGCTGAGACCATGTGACTGCTGCCCTAAGGTCACATGACTGGTCTCAGCAGAAAGAGGAGCAGAGGGAATCGTGGCAGCTGCGTAGGGGAAACCCGACTCAAAAACGACTAAATCAGCCATAAGCCAACTTATAATTTAGCTGTTAGTACGCAGTGGGGAATAGCCTTCCATTGCTAGCTCGGTCGGGTCGTTTCTTTAGACGTCGATCTGAAAACTCTGATAACCTGGGTCTGTACATGGAGGACAGCCAGATCAGGTGAGATTTATACGCGATGTGACGGGACCCAGTGCATGCATATCCCTGGGCTGAATCAAAATGGCTCCTGTGACAGAAACAGACTCTCTCTGACTGGGCCCACCCAGACTGAGCATGCTCAGTTGCTCTCGGCTGCGCTGTCAGATCCAGTTATTCGCAGTCTACGGTTCCCACTCTACCGCACGCCGACCTTACCACACGCCGATCTTACCGTGTGCCGATCTTACCGCACACCGATGTTACCATGTGCCGATCTTACCGCACACCGACCTTACCGTGCGCCGATCTTACCGCACACCGACCTTACCGCACGCTGATCTTACCGCACACCGACCTTACCGCACGCTGATCTTACCATGCTCCGACCTTACCACGTGCTGACCTTACCATGTGCCTATCTTACCGCACACCGACCTTACCGCACGCTGATCTTACCATGCTCCGACCTTACCACGTGCTGACCTTACCATGTGCCTATCTTACCGCACACCGACCTTACCGCACGTTGATCTTACCGTGCGCCAATCTTACCGCACACCGACCTTACCGCACGCTGATCTTACCGTGCGCCAATCTTACCGCACACCGACCTTACCGCACGCTGATCTTACGTGCGCCGACCTTACTGCACGCTGATCTTACCGTGCGCCGACCTTACCGCACGCTGATCTTACGTGCGCCGACCTTACTGCACACTGATCTTATCGCACGCCACCCTTACCGCACGCTGATCTTACGTGCGCCGACCTTACCGCACGCTGATCTTACGTGCGCCGACCTTACTGCACGCTGATCTTACCGTGCGCCGACCTTACCGCACGATGATCTTACCGTGTGCCGACCTTACTGCACACTGATCTTACGTGCGCTGACCTTACCGCACGCTGATCTTACCGTGCGCCGACCTTACCGCACGCTGATCTTACGTGCGCTGACCTTACTGCACGCTGATCTTACCGTGCGCCAACCTTACCGCACGCTGATCTTACGTGCGCTGACCTTACCGCACGCTGATCTTACCGCACGCCACCCTTACCGCACGCTGATCTTACGTGCGCTGACCTTACCGCACGCTGATCTTACCGTGTGCCGACCGTATTATGCACTGATCTTACCGCGCGCTGATCTCCAAAGCGACATCCAACATTCAGGGAGATGAAAGGGAAAGAAAAGTAAAAAGCGTGGCGGTGTGGGGGTGGTGGAGCGTTGTGTAGGAGTTTGGGGGAGGGGTGCGGAGCTTTGTTTTCAGAGCCAAAAGGAAGCCAGCATGTTTACACAACAATGGCTTTGACGAGTCTGGATTACATCCTGACAAGGACAAGAAAGAGAGAAACGGGATAGAGGGAAGGCTATTGAAGGAGAGGGGGAGGGAGGGATGTAGAGGGGGAAGCAGGATACCCCCCCCCCCCCCTTACCCACCCCCTTCCTCCCACAGACACTACCCAGAGGCACAGGGACGTGGGCTCGCACTGACCGAGCATACCTTAGTACTCCTACCTGCTAACCCAAAGCCTGCTGAACCCCGCTCTGGGACAGTATAGAGAGAACACAGGCTCTGAATCAAAACTGAGCTCCACACTGCATTTCTCCAACAGACGCTCTTTAAAAAGGTTTATTTCTGAGGCAACAATACAAACAGTAGAATAGAGGGTATGCACATGACGTCACAGTAAGTGGAAGTCACTGCGGTTACACCCACTGAGTGGCAGCGTTAGCGTTCAGCTTGAATGCTGCGAAAACACAAAAAACACATCTAAAATGGGAAAGAGCTGTTGTGCGATTGACTGTACAAATAGATTCAACAAGAAATCGGAGCTATCTTTTTTACAGACTGCCGAAAGCTAAAGAAAAGAGAAGCAAATTAATCGCTGCAATTCGCAGAAACAACTGGAATTCAGGCACCGAAATGTGGATTTGCGGTTGTCGTTCTGTGTCAGGTATGTTGGATTTTTGGGTAAAATCATACTTTAAGTTATGTACTGTATTGACTACTCATCAATTAATATTTAGCATCTTTCATTTATATTCTGTGTAACTGTAACGTTTTTGTCAGCATTTATTAAAAAACATCCATGATGATGAGCCTTGTGTTCTACAAACAAAGGGGGGATACCAGTAGTGTTAGCTAGCCAAGCATATAAATTAAGGTATGATTTTACCCAAAAATCCAACATACCTGACACAAAATAACACACCGCAAATCCACGTTTCGGTGCCTGAATTCCAATTGTTTCTGCGAATTGCAGCGATTAATTTGCTTCTCTTTTCTTTAGCTTTCGGCAGTCTGTAAAAAGATAGCTCCGATTTCTTGTTGAATGTCCATGGACCACTGGTTCTTTGGTAAGTTGTAAGGATCACTGTCGAGCCCAACTGCCTTTAATTTACCCAGATAATTGTTTGTTCTACTCCCGGTTTTGCAGTTTCCTCTACTAAAGGCAGCCATGTGGCAGCATGTTTTGCCACTCACTCCGACTGGGGGGGCGTATTCCGGTGGGAAAGTGACGTCAATGCATACCCTCTATAACTGGCTTGCCATTTTAAAACGGTTTCCTGGTTTAGGATTCATCCACTGAGGGAGTTAAGGGCATGCTGGTGGGAAAGGGGGGGGGGGGGTTGGGGGTTGGCACATGTTCTCTCAACCCTAGGCATGCTGGGAAGGATACTGCTGGAGGAGGACCTGCTGGAACCTGTCAGGGGCCATGAAGATGGGGTGTGTCAACATGAAGTCATCCAGGAGCGTTTCTGCGAAGAGAGACAGGGAAAGAAAAAGAAAGAAAAAGAGAGTGAGAGAGAGAGAATCTTCATTGATATGACTGTCGCTTACAGCACTGACACATGGGAGGCGGTGTGGCGTGTGACATGGTGCCATTGAAGCGTGTTTTGAATCAGAGGGAGAGGAACTTAATTGCGCCTTTTGTGTATCACCTTGTTAAACCCGTTTCTCAAAAGCGGTTTGTTGCATAAAAGTGTATCTCAAAACGCCCTCACGAGCATTGTGCAATAAGCCGCGGGCCAATGCGCATGGGCCAACAGGAGGAAAACAGGAGCGTCTGGCAAACAAACCTTCGCCGCGCCGCGCCGCGTCGCGTCGCCAGTGGTGACCGTTGGCGGCCTTCTGTCCGTGTGTAAGCTGCAGTCGCGGCGCCCCGAAAACTGATAAGCCCACAGACGTCTCTCCCTCCCCATTTTCAAACACTCAAGCCAAACACCATCAAAGGAAACCAAGAAAACACAGTTTCTTTGTGGTCTCTCATTCAACAAGATTTTAATCTCAATGGGACTAACCTGGTTAAATAGAGGTTGATAAACAAAAAAAGCTAATGAGCTTTATGAAATCTAAACTTTAAAATACAAACACAGACGTAAGAATTATTCAAAGCTGTCGATGTTCTCTTTCCAATTTCTCATTCTGCGGTCACAGAGAAAGTGAAGTTTGAAGCCCCCTCTGAAGATTCCCTGGCTGGACAGACCCAACATTCATAAGTAACCCTTGCAAGCAATAGTCCCTGTGAACTATTTTCAAATACACAGCAAAATTTAAACTTTGGACTTAATTCCATAGGTATGTGTCCTATGATTTACAAATACAAATCTAAAAGTTCATTTTAAAGATCATGGCGATATAAACAAACTTGCATTTACTCATATTTCAAAGTTAAGGAAAATGTTGATTGAACCCAGACCTTCGGCCAATTAGAGGCCAGGTTGCACACATACATTAAAACATCCTTTCAGCAAACAGGGGTCCCCCCCTTAAGAGTTAAAGGAAAAGTAGATGGGCTCAATGTAAACAAAAGTATTAGAATCATGGAAAGACCTAAAAAAAAAAAAGCTAAAGTAAGGACAGGTGGTTGGATGCATAGCCACTTAATAAAGATTCCTGAAATGCACACATGATAAGGACGTGCTTCAGATTCCGATAATTTGTGAGTGGGGGAAAAACAACTCTAATCAAATTGGCCTACACCGGAGTTTCCAACTGTTGCTGTTTAGATTTGAACTGACTCAACTTCAATAAAAGAACTGAGAGGGAAAAATTTTGGCTGTGGGCGAAACAATAACTGCTTTGACATCTGTCCCTGTAGTCAGAATTTGCCGTTCTCATTCAATTCCTCTTACATAAAAAATACTAGTTTGAACATGTCTGCCCCCCTCACCCAAAAACACCCCTCCCTCCCCCCTTTAGAATAATATCACAAGAAAAAGAAAGAAAGAAAATCTGTCAAACCTTTCTGTTGTTCTTAGGAACAACACTATAGGAAAGGAGGACAGAGAGGTATATGCCTCAATGGCATACAAATAAGTCATGAAAATGCTCTGACAGGTGTGAAGTGCAGGGGGTAGAAGTTTTCTGTCCAGCTCAACTGATTGGGAAGAAAAAGTCAACAAATTTCATAGTTGAGGTGTTATTAATTGCGTGAGAAAGAAATCGGTCTTCAGTCAACACGTTTACATCAAAAAGCATGTCGCTCTTACAAGCCAGGGCACACCTTTGTTTTTCCATTTTTAGTCTACAAACCACCTACAATTCAGCTTACAGCACAATGCAATGCGTGGAGTGAAGCCTTGCACTACAGGTATAATTCACTGTACATAGAAAACATGGTAAGATTTAGGTGGTTCCCAAGATTGCTGGCCAAGCCCATGACCTACTTAATGAGCAAATACATTTTTTGTGACCTAATCGCGTCTTAAGAGGTAGCCTGTCATAAATCAAAGCCACTGCACATAGCATAACGAGCACAAGGCATGCGACTGGTTTAGCGTTTATTCTGACTGGGGAGAACGTGAATGGGTCACATGAGCGGGCACTGTGCGTCTGCTCAAATGTGGCCGAACGGAGACTTCCCCCACAGCCATGGAGAATTTGCGTTGCCTGGTGCCCATGCAGACAGACAAGCAGACTTTAAATCTCCGTGCGCTTGCATGTCGCAGTGTTGTCTGGGAGACACTGAGTCGTACAGCTGCAGAGGGGAGGGGGGGCGGGGGGAGAGAGGCACAGGAGGAGAAGAACCCACAAGCTGCAAATCGGATGCAAAACAGGAGAGGTGCATTGTGGGTATGCGACTCCGCCTCTTGTGTGTGAGAGAGTGTGTGTGTGTGTGAGAGAGAGTGTGTGTGTGCGTGTGTGTGAGTGTGTGTGTGTGAGAGAGAGAGTGTGTGTGTGCGTGTGAGAGAGAGAGAGTGTGTGTGTGTGTGTGAGAAAGTGCGTGTGAGAGTGTGTGTGTGTGTGTGTGTGTGTGTGAGAGTGAGTGTGTGTGTGTGTGTGTGTGTGTGAGAGAGAGAGAGTGTGTGTGTGTGTGTGTGTGTGTGAGAGAGAGAGTGTGTGTGTGTGTGTGTGTGTGAGAGAGAGAGTGTGTGTGTGTGTGTGTGTGTGAGAGAGAGAGAGTGTGTGTGCATGTATGTATGTACACTCCTGGGCAAAAAAAATGGGCCATGCCCAAAATGGCAAAATATTCAGCTTTTAATGGTCTTAACAACAAATCATTGGTCAGAAAATTAGCAAGAATTAAACAAGTGCACTCCTGAGACCTGTGCCACCATTTGCTCGTTTACTTTTGCTGCAGTGAACTGTTTGGGGAAAAGCTAGAAACAGGGAAATTCACTTATACAGTAGACAAATTAACAATGTCAAATAAAAGAGTCATGTTTTGTATTTGGTTGCATGTCATTAGCATGCCATGACTTCCTGCTGTCTGTGACCTATCAACATCATCAGAGTCTGGATATCTTATTTTCAGGTTGTCCTACAAGTGATGCAAAAACTCTTTGCATTTGAATGGATCTCTATGGGAATTGGGGGGTGGGACTAGATTCAGCTGTAAATTATGCTAATACAGTATGGAACACATTTTTTGGCTAAATTGATTTAAGTCATCAAGGGTCCAAGGTGTTAAATGAGCCTCAAACCACCGTGCTGCTGCCAGATATGCAGTAGATACTACAAGCATTGTTTCTCCTGATTAATTTTTCTGTTGAACTCAATGGAAAAAATATTCAGGAGAAACCTTTTGGGCTTGGCCAATTTTTTTTCCAGGAGTATATGTATCTAGTGTGCACTTGCATGTATAAGAGTGTGCATATGTGTACGAATGTGAATGTACCTATGTATGTATGTATGCATGTATCTAGTGTGTACCTGCATATATAATCATGTGCATGTGTGTGCGCACTCCTGTGTGGCTTCTGTTCTCCGTGTCTGATCCATCTCAAACCACCCCTGCTCCTCATGGAAGTAGACACAGACCCAGACACATGCAAACGCGCATGCAAACACGTCCGAGAGCAGAAACACAAGCCTAGTATGTACACAGCAACCACCTCCCTATACCACATGCACACTGCAACCACCTCCCTATACCACATGTACACTGCAACCACCTCCCTATACCACATGTACATTGCAACCACCTCCCTATACCACATGCACACTGCAACCACCTCCCTATACCACATGTACACTGCAACCACCTCCCTATACCACATGCACACTGCAACCACCTCCCTATACCACATGCACACTGCAACCACCTCCCTATACCACATGCACACTGCAACCACCTCCCTATACCACATGCACACTGCAACCACCTCCCTATACCACATGCATACGGCAGATCGCACATACATGCCCACAGACCCCTTAGCAATGAAGCCAAGCCACAATTAACCCCTAAAATACAGAGATGTGCTTAAAACTATATATTGTACATTATAAATATTACGTGATATATGAAATACAGGCTAGCTCAAAAGGTTAGGAAAACTGCATACCAATTAATGACCCCAATGGAACTGTCAAACTTATTCTCACTGCTTGCATTCTGGACCAATGACGCAAGTATTCACTGTTTGTTTCGTGAAGTTCCGAACATTTTCCTCAGTCACCGAGCCCGGGAAACCAGGATGCCTCCACAGTGCGAGCCAAAAAAGGGAACATGCTATTGTGATGCTCATGGATTAAACCGAAGTCCAGTATTCTACAGAACGTGACTGACACTGGAGCATCAGGTCGGAGGTCATCGGGACTCATACTCATGGCAGTTTGAATTTGAATAGATGGCTGCACCAAGCTGTCTAACAGAGCATGTCCAACTCAAGCAGACGGATATTTAAGCCTTTGTATTGATTGCTGGAATGCAGCCAGGTTATTTTTATTAGACTAAACACCGCCACCACAGAATCTGGACCATTCTCAAAATCAATCATCAGGAGCAGCGGAGCCTCGTATAGAACTAGCTTTGTTACAGTTACAAAGTGACTGTTCTCTGTAAGTAACAGCAGGGAGAATATTTAATGAGGGAAGCCGGACATAAATTGTTTTCATGCGTTCACGAGAAAACTCTTCAAAGCATGAATCGTTGGCGTAGCCCCACTGTGCTAACAACCCAGAGTTCCTTTTTAATTATTTTAAATAAAAGCCTGAAACACAAATGAAAACAAAGGCCATTGGAATCAAACATCTTCCCAGGAGATTTTCCAATGTTTTCAGATTAGTTGTATTCCTAATAATGATATTGCTTTTCATGATTCAGTTAATTTAATGCTGTAAAACAAAAACAAGTTGACAGAGCTTGTGTTCTTGTTATTCTGGATTTCTGTTAAGCCTGCAAATATTGTACAAACCTGTAAAAAAACTTTACTCACTAAGGTTATTCAGCTCCAAACATTTAATGTTATGAACTCAACAGAATCTTTCAGATGAAGTGATTCAAAACACTGACATTAGAAACAGGCTCAGAGATTTAAGTTATTTAAGTGTTTTAATGCTCCCACACTCACACACACTCGCACACTCACTCACACTCACTCGCACACTCACTCACACACACTCACTTGCTCATACACACACACACACACACGCACACACATCAGCTGCCTGCTCTGCCAGATTGGTGCCATCCGACATGTCTGCTACCCTAAACCAATCAGATTACACCAGAGAACCTGTGTGCGTGTCCGGGTGTGCGTGTGGGGGTTTGCATGTGCGGGGTTGCGTGTGTGGGTTTGCGTGTGTGGGGGTTGCGTGTGTGGGTGTGCGTGTAGGGGTTGCATGTGTGGGTGTGCGTGTGGGGGTTGCGTGTGTGGGGGTTGCGTGTGTGGGTGTGCGTGTGGGGGTTGCGTGTGTGGGTGTGCGTGTGGGAGTTGCGTGTGTGGGTGTGCGTTTGGGTTTGCGTGTGTGGGTGTGCGTGTGTGGGGTTGCGTGTGGGGGTGTCCGTGTGGGGGTTGCGTGTGTGGGGTTGCATGTGGGGTTTGCGTGTGGGGGTTGCGTGTGTGGGTGTGCATGTGGGGGTTGTGTGTGGGTTTGCGTGTGGGGGTTGCATTTGTGGGTGTGCGTGTGGGGGTTGCGTGTGTGGGTTTGCGTGTGTGGGGGTTGCGTGTGTGGGTGTGCGTGTGGGTTTGCGTGTGTGGGTGTGCGTGTGGGGGTTGTGTGTGTGGGTTTGCGTGTGTGGGTGTGCGTGTGGGGGTTGCGTGTGTGGGTGTGCGTGTGGGTTTGTGTGTGTGGGTTGCGTGTGTGGGTTTGCGTGTGGGGGTTGCGTGTGTGGGTGTGTGTGGGGGTTGCGTGTGTGGGTTGCGTGTGTGGGTGTGTGTGTGGGTTTGCGTGTGTGGGTGTGCGTGTGGGGGTTGCGTGTGTGGGTGTGTGTGGGGGTTGCGTGTGTGGGTTTGCGTGTGTGGGTTGCGTGTGTGGGGGTTACGTGTGGGGGTTGCGTGTGTGGGGGTTGCGTGTGTGGGTGTGTGTGGGGGTTGCGTGTGTGGGGGTTACGTGTGTGGGTGTGCGTGTGGGGGTTGCGTGTGTGGGTTTGCGTGTGTGGGGGTTGCGTGTGTGGGTTGCGTGTGTGGGTTTGGTGACTGACCTGTGGGCCTGGGGGGGGGGGGGGGGGGGGGGGGGGGCGTGGTTATTGTCCCGCCGAACAGAGCGCATTTCTTCCGAGCGCCGAACACATCCGGGTGACTGAATTACGCACCCGCCTGCTCCATGCCGGTCGAAGCCGGGCGATGCCGGTCGAAGCCGGGAAGACCAGTTCTTGCTTTTCATCCTCATCCTCTCCCTTTGTTTCCTGTCTTCCCCTAACCCTTTCCAATCTTTCTTCTCATCTTCTGCATCCTCACACCTTCCCTAAAGCTTCCATCTTTTGCTCCCTCCCTCCCTCCTCTCCTTCTTCCTCCTCCTCCGCACACTCTGATAATGCTCGTTGCCATGTGAACAGGTGCTGAAGAGCCATGTACTAAAGTAGCACAAACGAACGCACGCAGAGACACTCACCACACATTAGCACACACAAATGCAAGCGTATTCGCACATACATGTACACACACAGGCACACACCACACACTGGCGTACACACACACACAGGCACACACCACACACTGGTGTACACACACACACACACTCAGAAAAAAGCACACACAAACACACAGGCACACTGCACACTAGCGTACACACTCATACACACTACACACAAGTACACACCACACACTGGCCTACACACACACACACCACACACTGGCGTACACACACACACACAGGCACACACCACACACTGGCCTACACACACACATACACACAAAGGCACACACCACACACTGGCGTACACACACACACACACACAGGCACACACCACACACTGGTGTACACACACAGACACACTCAGAAAAAAGCACACACAAACACACACCACACACTGGCCTACACACACACACACACACACCACACACTGGTGTACACACACACACACTCAGAAAAAAGCACACACAAACACAAAGGCACACACCACACACTGGCCTACACACACACAGGCCCACACCGGCCTACACACACACACAGGCACACAAGTACACACCGACCTACACACACACAGGCACACACCATACACTGGCATACACACACACACACTCAGATATATACGCACACACAAACACACACGTACACACCACACACTAGCGTACACACACACACAAACACACTACACACTGGCGGACACACACAAACACACAGGCACACTACACACTAGCATAGACACACAAACACACAGCCACACACCACACACTACCGTACACACACACTCATACACACACTACATACTGGCGTATACACGCACACTACACACTGGCGTACACACACAAACACACAGGCACACTGCACATTGGCCTACACACACACAAACACACTAGCGTACACACAAACAAACAGGCACACACTACACACTAGCGTACATACACACACTACACATTAGCATATACACACACAAACACACCACACACTGGGTAAAACACACACACACGGGCACACACCACACACTAGCATACACACACAAACACACAGGCACACACTAGCATACACACACACATAAACACACAGGCACACTACACACTGGTGTATACACACACACACAAACACACACACAGGCACACTACACACTAGCGTACACACACACACAAACACACAGGCAAACCACACACTGGTGTAAACACACACACACAGGCACACTACACACTAGCGTACACACACACACACACACACACTCATACACACACCACACACTAGCGTACACACACACTCTGCCCCCACAGCGCACTGCTCTCTCTCATGTGTGGCCCAGGTGCGTGGGCCGCTGAGGAGAAAAAACGGCAGCCATTTCCCCACTTCTTATGTAATCCCATCCTCTCTCTCCTCCTCTCTCTCCCTCCCTCTCCTCTCTCTCTCTGAACCTCTCTCCCTCTCTCCCCCTCTCTCTCTCTCCCTCCCTCTCTCTGAACCACTCACCCCTCTCTCCCATTCTCTCTCTCTCTGAACCTCTCTCTCTCTCTCTCTCCCTCCCTCTCTCTCTCCTTCTCACTTCCTCTCTCTCTCCCTCACTCATAAGGGGCTGGGATAGTTTTTAATTTTGGTGGTTCAATAAAGGAACATCAAAAGTCAAAGTCTCTCCTGCTCTGAGCCGTAGCCCTAACCCTAACCCTCCCACGCAGATCCAGAGTGCTTCTGCGCGAGCCTCTCCCACTCCACCCCAACGCCAGGCCCGCGACTTCACTACCGCAAAAACTGCAGGGACCCGCCGACGCGTTCCGCACTGAGTGAGCGCCAGAAACCCAACAGAGACCGCCCACAGGAGCACAGACCTGGAATAGAGACCGCCCACTGGAACAGAGACTGCCCACTGGAGCAGAGACTTGGAATAGAGAACGCCCACTGGAACAGAGACTGCCCACTGGAGCAGAGACCTGGAATAGAGACCGCCCACTGGAACAGAGACTGCCCACTGGAGCAGAGACCTGGAATAGAGACCGCCCACTGGAACAGAGATCACCCACTGGAGCAGAGACAGCCCACTGGAACAGAGATCACCCACTGGAGCAGAGACAGCCCACTGGAACAGAGATCACCCACTGGAGCAGAGACAGCCCACTGGAACAGAGATCACCCACTGGAGCAGAGACAGCCCACTGGAACAGAGATCACCCACTGTAGCATAGACCGCCCACTGGAACAGAGACCGCCCACTGTAGCATAGACCGCCCACTGGAACAGAGACCTGGAGCAGAGACAGCCCACTGTAGCATAGACCGCCCACTGGAGCAGAGATCACCCACTGGAGCATAGACTGCCCACTGGAGATCTGCCCCTTGTTTGGAATTTCACCCCACGCCGAAACCAGGGTGACTCGCTTGCAGCTCACGACCCACCGCATAAACGACCATAATAATCAAAACTTCGCTTCTTCTTCGTTTACCGCGTTGCATGCAGCTGCAGCATGCGGCTTTACACACGCGATGGCGCCCGCACTGAGCCCATTCCAAATGCTGAGCTGAGAGGCACATGCGCTAAACGCTACTCCAAACACTTCAGCCTTTAACACCTCAATCCCACCAACAGCCACGCCCGTCAGCCGCACCCTCTCCTGAACACGACCAACCTTGCTACTCCACCAACAGCCACGCCCGTCAGCCGCACCCTCTCCTGAACACGACCAACCTTGCTACTCCACCAACAGCCACGCCCGTCAGCCGCACCCTCTCCTGAACACGACCAACCTTGCTACTCCACCAACAGCCACGCCCGTCAGCCGCACCCTCTCCTGAACACGACCAACCTTGCTACTCCACCAACAGCCATGCCCGTCAGCCGCACCCTCTCCTGAACACGACCAACCTTGCTACTCCACCAACAGCCACGCCCGTCAGCCGCACCCTCTCCTGAACACGACCAACCTCGCTACCCCACTCAACACAGAAATACACACATACTGCATATACCAATACCAATTTAAACTTTCAAATTCTAATTTCGAAGCAGACTGAAGACTCACCTCTTCAGATTACACCACGGCTCCCTAGTCCATTCAGATAACCGTTCTTTACCTCCTCTTTTACCTCCTCTTTATAGCTGTGCAACACATCAGTCTAATCATACCTTCTTTTGATATGATACAAATTGTTGTTTGTCAGGTGAATATTACACTTTGTGCTTATAAGTGGGTCTCTGTGCCTTCTGACATTTTTTTATAACACTTTAGAATTTAGGAAACATTGGGTAGCATTTCTGCTACAGCTTGTTTAATTAGTGTGAGCTAAGATAGACAATATTGTTTCATGTAACTTGGCACAATTTTGATATCAATACTTTTAATGGCAGGCTTAGATTTGGAGTAATGACTTATAGACAGTGCTTTGTATGTGAGAGTAACTTGGCATTTTTGTACGCTGAAAACATGTTTTTCATCAGATATCATATCTTTTTGAACTGTGTTAGTTATGAGTTATAATAGTAATAGTGATAATAGGAATTCATATATAAATGTAGGCTACAAAAGACATGCATACACATACATGCATGGTAACACACACTGTAGATGAAAGAAACACATAGGCAAGGATGCAATCGTTTTTCCTTGACTACGAATGACAAATAAATGAAAGCGTACTGTGTGTCAGGGTTGGCTAATACATGGACCGCAGAGGCCATGCTGGATCACAGTGTCGTTTTAAAGAATGCGTAAGGCTTCCTGTTTTCATCCCATTCCCTAAGGCTTCTGCCTGACAGACGGTATGCAAAGGTACGCTTGATTGACGTGAATGTGGCCAATCTGCTGCTGTTGAGAACTTTGATACATTAAGTGTGTCCATTCATTTGTGGTGTGGCCACTTAAATGTCTAACATTGCAGGACAGAAACACAATTACTTGCATTTTATATGGGGCAGAGCAGTTGTGTCGTGTCCATTTTAGGCAGAGAATTTCGCTTTAAATATCCGACGAATAATAGTGTGAATGTAAAAGCTGGGATTTTGGTGTAATGAATTACCTTTTATGGCAATACAGCTAGCCTACAAATGTAGCTACTTGATTTTAGAAAAAGAAAATACACACATGGTAAAGGAAAATGTAGGCTAGTTTAGCTAGTAGCTCTGCCCAACACTAGTCTACATATAGAACTATAGTACACACACACGCACGCACGCACGCACGCACGCACACACACACACACACACACACACAAAATCTTGGCTAGTGGTTGTACGCAGTATTATTAAGTAGGCTGAATAAATAAATAGTTGGATTTAATAAATAAGTACAATTGTTGCATTTGCTTAATAAAATAGTAGAAGTTGCACGTGATGAAGCAGCCTACATGACGTGCGCAGAGAGAGAGCCCCGGCTTTTCAACCGAGAGCGGCTCGGCAACACTGCCCAAGCGACAGCTCGCAGGCATGCTCAAATATGAAAGTGAAATGGTAGACGGACGGACGGACGGACTCTTCTTGAACGAGAGCTGGGCCGCACAGAAGGCATAATCTCTCCATCGATGGCCTCGGCAGCCGCTCGTCAGCCCTGCGTGAGATCAAAGAGGAAACTCGTCCCTCAGCGCTCAGAATCCAGCCCGCCTGCCCCCCCACCCACAGGCCCCCCCACCCACATGGGCCCCCCCTGCAATCCAAAATAAGACTCCGGCAAACACAGTTATGCAACACTTGAGCAGATGACCTTGAGAAGCTGTCGGGACTGTACATAACGAAACGGCATAGGCGCGCTTGTTTTTTCTCTCTCTCTCCCGCCGAACTCTTGCCAAAACGCCTCTCATCTCTTCCAACCTGCAAAGCACTGGCAAAGGCAAGCAGAGCCACACTGGAACACAGAGAGCTGTAGGACAGACTAATCGCTGTCAAACACCAGCCAACTGTATAGAAGAGGAGGCGTGCTAAAGGTGGCCCCACATAGAGCATTAAATCAGCCCCACATAGGGCATTAAATCAGCCCTAGCTCTGAGGTTGAAGTTCAGTGGAGAGCAGACCACAGCTCCACCCCCTGTCCAACATGGTGAAAACCTTTGCCTGTGAGACACCAAGGGACACCTGCTATTCCTCTGTTCTCCCAACGCCATGGGGTCAGCGTTTTCGGCCAGACTGGGTGACCATTTCCCAATTTAGCAACTGATTCATGGGATAGAGCGACAACCGGCGTTCCAATGTGATTTTAGTTTTTAATTTTTTAGAAGTTATCGTGCCGAATCAAGGTCACTGCTAGCTGTTACTGCGACCCTAGTGGAAGTAAAGTAGTCCAACGTGTCGTCTTCAGAAGCACGATCATTTAGTGTCCCATCCTCCCATAATGACAACAAGTCAGACAACCCTGTCTCTGCATCTGCACATCTTCTGTACCTGTGCACATGGTGGAGGGGGAACATGGACATTAAAAATGGTATGCAGGAGCATGGATACAAGAGGCCAAAGCTTGGCCATCACACTTTCCACTCCAGGAACACCACCGGACACCACGGCCTCCATCACTGCAAAAGGCCTCCGATATCCTGCTAGCAAAATGCTGTTTACAATCAATGACGCCTCTACTGATCACTTCAGGGCTTCTCTCTTCTTCAAAGTAAAATGCTTTCTGTCACTCTCCCTTTCAAATGGACCTATGGTGCATTTTCTGACGTTGCTGAAAGACCCAGACAAGCTACACTGTAGTCATTCCAATAATGCAGCCTTGGAATGGTTAGAATGGAATTGGAGCGACAACAGGTATCCCGGTTACAGGGTCAGGTGCGACGTTGACTGACGCACAGTTTTATGTGGACCCGGTGGAATTCGGGCCTGGCACTTGCAACTCTGACGCATGAAACGGCCGCATATTCAGCCCTGTTATTTATGGAGGCGCAGTAACTTTCGCAGTTGCATTTCAGAAGTGAAATGTGCTATTTTAACAGGGAAGAAATGGATATGCCCAAACATACCACACTTTGTGATGGGTGTGGGTGGAGACATGCAGTAGTCTATGTTGGGAACGTCAGCTTGCTTACATTAGATGCTAATTTTGAGGCATTCTGCACAACCATTTTCAAGCATTCCTGCATTTACGAAAAGCATGTGTCTGGTGTACTGCAAATATCACAATTTACTGGCTTTCCTTTCAAATTGTACAAATAAGCATCTGCTTTCAGAGAAAATGTTAAATCATTTTTCCCCACATTTCAAAATAAACAAACATACTCCATAGGCATCAGCAAAACCAAAGCAACGTTCGCAAAAGCACAGGTGCATCACAGGAACTATGCATTCTTATTCTTTAAGAGTGATCAAAATTTTCGACTCGTGCTTAGAACGAACACCAACGGGAGTGAAACCGTGCAACTTGGTTTGGTGTTGACTGTAACAGTAAGTATGGTTGCTTCAACCATCTTTATTCCTGTCGCATATTATAGACTTGATATAAACATAAGAAATCCCGAGTCAGAGCCAAACTGAAAATGATGACCTCGCCGTGCTTTAAGATGCATTTCACGATTAACTGCTGCGTTTGATCATCGCGATTTCCACAGATATGTAGGTTATATATGCACCATGTTATCTATGGAACGCATGTCTTCATATAGAAAACAAACGATTCGGTATCCCTACTTAAATTCCTTTGATCACTTATAAGTACGCATCTTACGTACGGGTGGCTGCGATTATTCTACGAAATGCTCACCGCCTTAAATTGAATAAGAGTTTGCAATTCAAAATGCCAAGTTAAATATATCGTAAAAGCACTCGTATGAAAATGTCGGCTATGCCTGAGCTTTAAATTATATAAAATATGTGTTAATGCTTTAAAAGACCATCTATTCGCTCTGAATCTGAGAGTCTGAATACATAGGTGGCTTGCCGGACGCTAGAAGTCTCCGCCTGACTCAACTGCCCCACGCTTACCTGTGCAGTTTATATGTCGTTTGCCCGCTACGCTGTCAAGCACTGCCAGTGCAATGTTTTCAGGCGTGTCTGGTGGCAACGGAGTCCAGGTCGTCTCCAGACTTGCTTCCGAGCTCTGTTCATCGCTCGACAAAGACGGACTCCTGATGTCGGCGGCGGCGGGCGGCCAGCACGGCGGCTCCTCCGTGTCGGGGCTGAAGACCTCGCGCGCGGGGCCGCTCTCCGGCGAAGTCTCGCGAAAGAACGGCACGACTCTTGAGAGGCTGGCTCGTCGCCTTGAAGCCCCCGTGCCAGTTGCTTTTTCCCCGAAACCCCCAGCCCGACTGAGGGCAGTGGTCTGTTTCTTCAGAAACTTTTCCAGAGGCTTCATTCCAGCCGGCATTTTGGTTAGAATGCCACAAAAATGAGAGTGATGGTAATAATGGCAACTACGGTAGCGCGTTTAATTCTACATTATATTTGTGGATATGTACCGATATCCAGTTGTCTTTGTCGACAGCAGAAAATTATTTAAAAACGAGGATTAAGAACCCATTGGTCTAGTCGTGAGTTACAAGGAGAAAAAGGACAAATCCAGCGAGCAATAGGAACGACGGTCCTCCACACGTTAAATACGCGTTCTGGCTATGGGTATATACGAGTTGGAAAAAACAGCACTCTTCTTCGACGGGAGAGATCATTGACGTCTTGCACTTGTTTTCCGCGTCTGCAGCCGCATCAGACGCACCGCCCGAACTGGGGAGCGGTGCATTTAAAATATTACAAAAATTTTCCCCAGAGCTTCTGTTGAGCAAGCGACGCGTTATATTAGCACTCTACAGCACAACAGGGAGGGGATATAAGGAATATGGAAATGAAGCGATTGATTTAACTGCAGGGAATCCTTAACACGGCGCCCCAGCGGTTTCGCTGGCTACTGCGACCTCTCTTTCGAAGTAGCCTACTCCCTGTCCCTCAGATATATATGTATATATTTATGAATATATATAGGCTATGGCTGGGTGATATCCAGGCGCAAGTGTAATCTACTTAGCTAGTAATGGTGGTGTCTCCCGAGTTCCTCTTGCATAGAAGCGTGTTTATTACAGCGTCTGAGTCGTCGCCTCTCTGTGTGCACAGAACGCTGTGGCAGTGCTAAAGCGTTGCAGATAGAGAGAGGGGGGGAGGGCGTGCGTGCGTGCGTGCGTCTCTCTCTCTCTCTCTCTCTCTCGCCCCTGCTGGGTGTGTGAGTGTACCCGGGATTGCTGTACCGAATTTGTCCCCGTTCCCTCCCCTCTGCAGCTTCACAAGAGCAGCTGCTGGCTCACACAGCTACCGAAAAAAAACACACACGTGTCATTTGGCAGATTAACTCTTGATTTACGGAAGAAAATTAACTAGTGCACATACGGGACATTACAGTCAGGACTCCTTCTGTTATTTATCGGATTAATACCAGTCACCTGCGATAGGCCTATTACATTTTATAATCATGTCGCCCATTGGAAATCATATATATATATTTTTTGCAATTATGTCCTTTTTTCATGCAGTTGTAAATAACTTTTTATATAACAAGATAAAAAGAATAATTTTAAATGCAATTTGAAAATTGGACTTGTTACTGACCGACATTATTATTATTATTATTATTGTTGTTGTTATTATTTGTGGACGTCCTTATGCAGAGCTACTTACTTAAACTGTCGTGGCAAGATACAGGGTTGGTAAATTATGCGACACAGCTATTCAATCAAGGCTACAACGACAACTGAATGCAATACAGGGATGATATGCTTTCACATAGGCCCATCATATTTTTATTTGTTTGGTGTATTCTTTAATTATTTTTTTTTTACTGGATCTATGGCTTTTCTTAATGCTCTTTAACATTTATATCTTTCCAATTTCTTCCAGTTTGTTTTGATGGATAGGGGTCATATCCTTGAAGCGTCTAACACCGCAGAAATTTGCTGGCACTACGTAGATACGCAGCTAGCCAACCTAACCAACATCTCGTTTCTAAGCAAGCCAACCTAGCCAACATCTCATTTCTAAGCAAGCCAACCTCGCGCACATCTCGTTTCTAATCAAGCCAACATCCACTACCTAAAACTTTGCTGCCCATGTCAGCTCAATAGAACGATAATAGAAAACCATCTAGCGTGAATTCAAGTCAGAAAGGAGTGTGACACAGGGACTGAACATAGCAAACAATCAGATGTGTACATGAGTAACGTTGAATCTAAACACATATTCTCTTTTATTTTTCCCACAGAATCTTCAGCCTTGCACTACAAGCAAAGTCCAGGTAATCATTTCCATCAAGGCAGACACCAGCATTGAATGTGGCATCAAACAACATATACAGTGCCTTCCTTAGGGTTTTGGTGCCCCTAAGCAAAAATACTGCTGTAGCTCAAACATAAATCACACAATTGAACTCCGTGACCCAGGGACAGGTTGTGGCCCTAAAAGGCCGCATGGAGTGTGTTTATGGCTGAAGCCGTACCTTTCTCTAACGTTCTCATAACTCAGAGTTATGCAATAGAAAAGCAAAAGTAGTGTGACTGTACATGTCAGCTTTACTCCTTATGGTCACACTTCTTTCATCGAGAGAGAAAACATGCAAACGAGGGTGTGTTTGATACACGGCCCTCATCAGTATGTATCCCAATCACACCCCGCAGTCATTACCTTTCTTTGGATAAGTCAAAAGACAAATCTGTGGCTGGTATGTAGCTCATGCCGTGGTAACTGTGGGTCACGGCACATGACTCTTCTGGCCAATCAGGCTCCTGTATTCTGGCTGCGCCAGCTGCACAGGATGTGTACGGCTTTGATGCAAACGAGTCTGCAGCTCTTCTGCTGGACTGTGGAGTGGAAACAAATGACAGCTGGCAGAGTATGCTGACATGAAGAGACTGCGCTTCCCTGTGCTCTCAATTCAATTTAATTTTTAAAAAACACTTTATTTATCCCCGGCAAACTGGACAGGACAACACAGCCATGAAAAAATTGCCGGCAAATTTAAATAGGCACTCCAAACCGGGAGGAGTAAAAATAAAAACAGGGATATCATAAATTGTTTTTGTAAAAAAATAAAGAGGCTGAGGCTAAACAGAAAGGCGTTTGTCAGGAAGAGCGTTCCGTCATGCAGGTGCAGAGGACTGGAGCAGCAACACGAGGTCCAGAGCAGCAACACGAGGCCCAGAGCAGCAACACGAGGCCCAGAGCAGCAACACGAGGCCCAGAGCAGCAACATGAGAGGCCCAGAGCAGCAACACGAGGCCCGGAGCAGCAACACAAGAGGCCCAGAGCAGCAACATGAGAGGCCCAGAGCAGCAACACGAGAGGCCCAGAGCAGCAACACAAGAGGCCCAGAGCAGCAACATGAGAGGCCCAGAGCAGCAACACGAGAGGCCCGGAGCAGCAGCACGAGGCCCAGAGCAGCAACACAAGAGGCCCAGAGCAGCAACACGAGAGGGCCAGAGCAGCAACACGAGAGTCCCAGAGCAGCAACACGAGAGGCCCGGAGCAGCAGCATGAGAGGGCCAGAGCAGCAGCACGAGGCCCAGAGCAGCAACACAAGAGGCCCAGAGCAGCAACACGAGAGGCCCGGAGCAGCAGCATGAGAGGGCCAGAGCAGCAGCACGAGAGGGCCAGAGCAGCAACACGAGAGGCCCAGAGCAGCAACATGAGAGTCCCAGAGCAGCAACACGAGAGGCCCGGAGCAGCAGCATGAGAGGGCCAGAGCAGCAGCACGAGGCCCAGAGCAGCAACACAAGAGGCCCAGAGCAGCAACACGAGAGGCCCGGAGCAGCAGCATGAGAGGGCCAGAGCAGCAGCACGAGAGGGCCAGAGCAGCAACACGAGAGGCCCAGAGCAGCAACACGAGAGGTCTGGGCGGTTTGGCGGGAAAAAGGCCTGGAACTTCGGTATGGTCGCTGTCCCCAGTGCCAACAGTTCACTACAGTGTGACCACGTTGCAGTTACTGGTGAAACACGCATTTAATGTGGTTATGTGTGTGCCTCACGTGGGACGGAGTGTGGCGCAGTGGGTAAGGAACTGCGCTCGTAACCGAAAGGTCGCAGGTTCGATTCCCGGGTAAGGACACTGCCGTTGTACCCTTGAGCAAGGTACTTAACCTGCATTGCTTCAGTATATATCCAGCTGTATAAATGGATACAATGTAAAGTGCTATGTAAAAAAAAGTTGTGTAAGTCGCTCTGGATAAGAGCGTCTGCTAAATGCTAATGTAATGTAATGCCTCACACAGCTGTTTATGTGCACAATGTCACATTACAACTGAAACTGTGCAGTATGTTTAAAAAAAAATGCTTCACTGTTCACCAGATTATTACATGTGACCAAACAGTGGCAACGGTACACACTTGATGGTGCCGAATAATATGTTCACTCATGATTGAAATTTGGTGGAATTATTTAGATTTACGCATTTTAACTGGGCTCACAGGTGTCAAACTCCAGTCCTGGAGGGCTGCAATGTCTGAGGACACCAGTGGTTCATTTAAAGTCATTGATTGGAAGGAACCCACAAAAACCCACAGACACTGCGGCCCCCTTGGGAATCAGTTTGACACCCCTGCTCTACATATAGTACCTCCAAAAGCCTGACATGAGAGAGATTGTGGGAGAACACACTGGGGGGGAGCGACATAGCTCAGGAGGTAAGACCGATTGTCTGGCAGTCGGAGGGTTGCCGGTTCAAACCCCGCCTGGGCGTGTCGAAGTGTCCTTGAGCAAGACACCTAACCCCTAACTGCTCTGGCGAATGAGAGGCATCAATTGTAAAGCGCTTTGGATAAAAGCGCTATATAAATGCAGTCCATTTACCATTTACCACACTGAATTCAACAGGATGCCAGCCATGGTAACCTGTGCTATGAGACAGACATGACCCAGGCTTTTGTTTGTTTCAGAAAGTCTCCTTTTTGCTCTGATGTGAACAGTAGGGCTGGTTTCTAGTCATGAAGCTAATCATCACATATCGGCTCGTTATTTCTGTCACAAGGCTGTCGTCAAGAGACATCAGGAAACAAGTTATGCAAGCCAGTTCCTCATTTCTTCTTGGGCTCCTTCATGCAAGTGTGTTTTTAACAA
The DNA here is from genome assembly GCF_013347855.1 of Anguilla anguilla. Taxonomy (NCBI): domain Eukaryota; kingdom Metazoa; phylum Chordata; class Actinopteri; order Anguilliformes; family Anguillidae; genus Anguilla; species Anguilla anguilla. The sequence goes on along the minus strand of NC_049217.1, from coordinate 32,231,745 downwards.
CGCAAATGACTGTTAAAGGATTGTTAGGTCATTTTAGCAACAACCTGCAACTGAAATCGGTGTCAGTTGTCTATTTGAGACTTTTTGGGAAGGTCAAGCTTTGAAGATGAAGAGCTGCAGTCCACTGGAGGACCTCAGGTATATTGAGAGCAGAAAGCAGAAGAAAGGAGCATTAGGTATACTGGGTTTATTTAGAAAGCCAAGGCAGTGAGCATCTTTTGTTTTCAAATGCATAAGCAGTCGCTGATAGAAAGGCAGGTCAGCAGCATTTCAGAGTCGGAGTCCGCGCTAGGACTGGCTCATTCTGGATGAAGTAGTTGCAGTACATATCTTGTAACCATGGGAAACAAGAAACAATGAGAGTGTTACATCACCATGGAAACGGAGCAAGGGGGAACACCATGACACGGAGCTAGCATAGCGTTCTGAGTCACGTGGCTCGGCGGGGTTTTTTGCGAAGACTCTGCAGTTGTGCTTTCAACAACATATCTTCCACTTTGGCTCTCTCTCTCTCACACACAACCAACTGTGCTTTCTTCATTCCGACACTTCTTACTGGACTGAAAGCAGCCAAGTGAATGTTCCTGAGGAATGACCCCCCACAGACCCACCACCACCAAAATTAACTCAGCCACAAGCCACTCCGCCACAGGCTGTTAGCGTGTAGCTAGCGAGCGCTGTGCGGGCTTTCTGAAGGAGAGGTGTGAAGGCAGGCCCGCCTGCTGAAGGAGAGGTGTGAAGGCAGGCCCGCCTGCTGAAGGAGAGGTGTGAAGGCGGAGTGTAGCACAGTGGGTAAGGCACTGGGCTTGTAACCGAAAGGTTGCAGGTTCGATTCCCGGGTAGGACACTGCCGTTGTACCCTTGAGCAAGGTACTTAACTGACATTGCTTCAGTATATATCCAGCTGTATAAATGGATACAATGTAAAAAATGCCATGTAAAAGTTGTGTAAGTCGCTCTGGATAAGAGCGTCTGCTAAATGCCTGTAATGTAATGTAATGTAAAGGCAGGCCCACCTGGGCCATTACAAAAGCACTGGTCACGTTCTGTGGTCACAGTTTCCATGCGCTGGTGGAAATGTGACAAAGCTCAACAGTCGTGTTAAGACTTTCTAATATTAGTGCAAGCTCCTGCTCCACCTCGTAAGAATAGAACCTCATGATGTCAAACAAAGGTGGGACAACCATTCCACTATTTTGTTTCGCTAGCAACAGAAATGTAGAAATGTTCGTGATATCAGCCAAAATTCCTCGTGACTCAAAGGAAAAGGGATTCAGGAGGGGACCACAACATCAATTAAGGCAGATTAAAACCTGTACTGCTTTGGCGGTTGAAAATGTTGTTTAAAAAATAAAAAAAATAACAATTAGCGCTTTAAATTCAGCCAGTCCTCAGAAAAGAAGCCAATACAGAACGTACTGAGGTCCAAGCCCAAGATTAGATGAACCACAGAGGATAACACTGGGAGCAGGCAGGTGCGTAGGGTAGGGATTAGTCAGGCTAGGGGTCTAATCTTCAGATTGGGGGTGGGGGCATGTTTATTTGACTTGCTCTGGGGTCGTGTTCTGCAACTGTTCACCACGCTTCAGCGGACTTGATGTGTCAGCCTCCTCGCCCTTCAACCGCCAAGGGTCTGCGTGAGGACCGAGACCAAGGGTCTGCGTGAGGACCGATATCAAGGGTCTGCGTGAGAACCCAGACCAAGGGTCTGCGTGAGGACCAATATCAAGGGTCTGCGTGAGGACCGATATCAAGGGTCTGCGTGAGGACCGATATCAAGGGTCTGCGTGAGGACCGATATCAAGGGTCTGCGTGAGGACCGATATCAAGGGTCTGCGTGAGGACCCAGACCAAGGGTCTGCGTGAGGACCGAGACCAAGGGTCTGCGTGAGGACCGAGACCAAGGGTCTGCGTGAGGACCCAGACCAAGGGTCTGCGTGAGGACCCAGACCAAGGGTCTGCGTGAGGACCCAGATCAAAGAGGACAGCATGGAACATTTTTAGGTGTCTTCCAGCATGTTGGTGCTTAACCCAACAGGGGCGACATAGCTCAGGAGGTAAGACCGATTGTCTGGCAGTCGGAGGGTTGCCGGTTCAAACCCCGCCCTGGGCGTGTCGAAGTGTCCTTGAGCAAGACACCTAACCCCTAACTGCTCTGGCGAATGAGAGGCATCAATTGTAAAGCGCTTTGGATAAAAGCGCTATATAAATGCAGTCCATTTAATTTAAGTGGCTCATGGGCTCGAGTCCACACACCTCATTTTCCAGGTGTTAAACTGCCAGCTTATTAAAGCCACAAGCACTGCAGACACTGTGGCCCCCTGGAACTACTTTAGCACCCCCAATTAACGGTTTCAAATTAGTTTTCTCCAGATTGTAATCGCACCCACTATATGTTATACCATCCTGTGCATCCATCTCACAACCGTGAATCTAAAATGTATTAAAGCTGCATTCATCCGTCAGTCTTGAACTTTGACCTAAAGATCATTTACGAACACCAAGAGCTGAAGACTACAACTGCGTTTAGCTGAAGCAACCTACTCATAGCACTCTGGCATTTATAAAAACATCAGGAAATAAATTTGTAGGATGCATTTTGCCGAAGGTACACCATTAGTGTTTTTAAAGCTGACTTAAAAAAAAATAAAAATCTTTCAAGTATTTCAACCCCACCGGTTTTTTATTAAACTTTTTACCTGCAGCCTTGGTACTGTACAGCACAGCAACATCACACATATCTTCTAAAGGCTCTGAAATTATCAACCCATCAGAAAAGGCTTCTGGCTGTAAAATGAATTGGTTCAAAATTCAAAGTTTCATATCCCTCACATTGACGAAAGTGGGATGTCGTAGCCCTGGGTCTTTGGTAGCTACATTTCAGCAAATCTTTGTTGTCTGCACTAACTTAATTCAGTGTCCCTAAGACACTGAAAAACACAAAATTAATCCAGTAGTACATCTCACCCAGTAGTAATGCTGGAGGGAAAGCTAGCAGAATAACACAGAGATTCTGCCCTTCAGCCTTCCGATACAACACTGGATCCAGAACTGGCAGCCCGTTTATCCTGTCTTTATACACTCCTGCTCAGCAATGGAACTTCAAAATGAAACAAATGCAATGCAAACTTTTACCACCAACTGAAAGTTTTTACCACCTACTGACTGGGTAAAATCTGCCTACAGGCTGGAAAAGACATGGGTGAAAAACCCTGATGGTGGCCACTGGGGATAACAAAATTCATGGCTTATGAGAACTACTCTCTGGTGTCTTTGATCTTTCCCATCAGTCTGCGTAAAATGATTATTATCAGACACCGGTGTCTAATGTATGCTAGAAGGCAAAGTATGTCTGAAATATTGGATATTTGTTTTTATTCACTGATAAAGATAGTAAGGCTCAGTGTAGTGCTTCATCTTGCCATATGGATTAGAGGACAGCACATTGATTTTCCATTTATTAATTTGCAATTTGAATTGATGTTGAATGAATGCATGCATGTGAGACATTTAAAGAATAAATATCAACCAAATCAGCCAATTTAAATGTGTTTGTTAGTGGTATTATTTCATTAGCATTTTTGTCAGGGGCTTAAATAATACAAAAATAACACATGTTTTTACTCATGTTTTTTAAATCAGAAGCAGGGTGATAAACTACACACAGAGCTAAAAGTGAGAAATTAACAAGACATTGGTTATGAAAAATAATTTTAAAACATTAAAAAGCTGTCCTCGTGTACAATAAGCCCATGCCTGCCAATTAACAGTAAGCTCTGGGATGTAACTGTATCTGTGTGTGTGTGTGTGTGTGTCTGTGTACTGAATGGAGCCCTCTGTAAAAGCCATCCCAGCAGTGTGTCATCGCTAGGCTAACAATAACCACAGCCCAGCTAGCTAATTACACTCAAGAGCCCTAAACGCACATCTGTGATGACTCACTAGTGCTCCACTGTCACAACCCCGCCTTTATGCCATGTGTAGGCCTTGGTACCAACCGGCCCCGGGGCACGGGTGTGGGCACGGGTGCGGGCATGGGCATAGGCAGGTGCAAGCCATGGCACCTGTGGAATGTAAACAGTCTTAATTTTTTGTTTGTTCGGTTTTTTTTTGCATATTACGTTGACCACAGCAAAGAGGAAGCAAACGTGTAGTTATTTGAGTCATCGTGATTCGTTCTCTACAGTAACTCGGCTAAAGACAGACCATCAACAAGGTTGTATAGACATGGCGATTGCAGAAAGCCGTTTTTCGAGTTTTCGCAGAGATTGCGTGTGCGTAGGTTTGTTGCTGGAGCAGTGCGGCTGAAGAGATATGCTTACAGGTTCAACTGCAGCTTCCTCCGTTACAGTTAAATCCGGTTTGGATGAGTCAGCCCTCCTGAACAGAAAAGCACAGATTATCTCTCTCTCTCCTTTATGTACAGGGACTGTTACTGCATAACTATAAGGCCAAAACATATTCATCTCTCTATTGATATATATCCTGAAGGCAAAGGCAGGAAAAGCTGTGACACAGCTGTTTGTGTCATTTTGGTGATGGGGAAGGAGGGCGGGTGTAGTATTCACAGTGGCCAGGTTATTGGACTGCTCTCACATACTGAACATTTTCAACAGGCACAGTCGTAGGGACATGGTCATGTATGGTTGTACGCTCCATCAGTCAAAAGTACAGAGATACAGTGTAAGGAGCTGACAACAAAATGCAAGGAGGGGTGAGAGAGAGACGTGTGTGTGTGTGTGTGTCAGTGTGTGCATATATGTGTCTGTGTGTGCACATGTATGTGCATGCATCTGCGTAGGTTCATGAGCACGCGTGTGTGTCTGTGCGTGCGTCTGTGTGAGTGTATGCGTGTATGTTGTGCATGTGTGTGTATGTTGTATGTGTGTGCACAAACATGTATGTATGTGTCTGTACATGTGTGTGTGTGTGTGTGTGCGCATGTGTGCCAGTATGTGTGCACGTGTGTGTGTCTGTGCGTGCGTCTGTTCGTGCGTGTGAGTGTATGCGTGTATGTTGTGCATGTGTGTGTATGTTGTATGTGTGTGCACAAACATGTATGTATGTGTCTGTATATGTGTGTGTGTGTGCGTGAGTGCACATGTAAGTGCGTGTGTCAGTATATATATGTGTGTGTGTGTGTGTGTGTGCATCTGTATGTGGCAGTGAGTGCGTGTGTGTGAGACAGTGTGTGTGTGCGTGTGTGACAGTGTGTGTGTGTTAGAGTGTGATAGCGTGTGTGTGTGAGACAGTTTGTGTGTGAGTATATGCATGTGTATGTGATTGTGTGTGTGCGAGTGTGTGTGTGTATGTGTGTGTGCGTGCGTGAGTCAGTGTGTACGAGACATTGTGTGTGTGTGCGTCAGTGTGTGTTTGTGCGTGTGCGCGCACGTGCGTTTCTGCGTGCTTGTGTTTGTGTGTGTGTGTGTGCATGTATGTGTGTGTGCGAGGGAGACAGTGTGAAAGAACATGAAGAGAATTTTCAAAAAGTGTGAAAATTGTCCAACAAGATGGACATTTAGGGCTGCAACTTGAATAATGTTGCTTCGTTTTGGAAAGTGTGGAGTTATTTAATACACCAGGTTCAGTTTCACAACCCCCTTCTGCTTGGGACATAGAGAACAAACAGAACAGCCTCACAACCTGACCTGCCAATCACAGGCCCTGTGTGTCTACTTGCTGCACAGAAATAGAATTATTTGTGCGGCTGAACTTGAGAAACGGTTCAAGCCACAGTCAAATGCAAGAGCCGGGTGGTGTCATATCGAAAACATTTTAAGCAGCACCTTTGCTTTAACTCCCGAAGTAGAGCAAATGAGAGCTTGTTTCTGGAACATACGCTAACTCTGCCATAGATGGTACATAACCAGCGGGATCCAGAAATACATTTCTTCCTGTCCGTCTTTGCTAAAGCCTGCTATTCACTCTCCAAGATTTCCTGTGAAAACCATCCCCCCATCACTGTGCTCATGAATATTCATCAGCAGACAGGCTTGGAATGCATTATGATTCTGAATGATTGGGGGGGGGGTGAAACCATTCTAAATGTTAGTGCATATTCATCAGCACTCCCCCCCCCCCCCCCCCCCACACACAATACAAATCTGTACACTAAAAACTGGATAAACAGAAGCTACTGAATAAACAGAAGCTAGTGGGACAGGACTGAGACAGACATCTTAACTCTGATTATACCCTTCACATAAAGTTAACCTAATGGCCTGAATAAAACATTCCAAGGCAGTTATATGCAGTCACTTGTAATTTGCATGTTTACACTTGCAGGGTGTATGAACTGGAGGTTAATTCCAGCTAACTATCATCCAAAGGTTTTCAACAGCTAGTGATTCAAAACCACACCCTCTCCTGTCAAATCTGCTCGCCCCAACCATGATGTACATGAGATGTGAAAATATATTGACAGAAAACACAGATATAATCTCTAAGCTCTTTTTTTTCTCAAATTTGTCTCTCAGAAAATATTTATTTGTGAAATTCAAAGATCGGGGGGTGTTGGCCAAGAGGTTGAGTAGCCTAGGGTAGCTGGGGAAGGAGACAATTAATAATTCTTCAAGTATATTATTTTTTAAATTATGATTGTGACTTTATTCAAACCCTTCCTGTATCACATGCTGTAAGTCAAACCGTAAGAATGCTTCAACCTAGGGCCAGAAAGGTGACAGCACAGTAAGATGAGGTTGCCATGGTATTATCTAAATTTTCCAGAGATCCTTGCCTGAGCCTCTTCAGGAGTACTTCAAGAGCAATAATGACCATCAAGGCCCTGGTACAGGCTGTATTTAAGATATAGTTTTCATAAGGAGAAAGAGCAAGGTAGGTAGGTCCAGTAAAATGTTTTTTTTAAGACTGCATGCAACTGAAGTTGTATTCTCCACAACTTTAAAATTCAGATTTCTTCCGTGGAACTCATGTATGCATGCTTACTGTCCGTAGCCTGTGAGTTATTCCGGAACTCCCTGTGTACGCATGCTTAGTGTCCGTAGCCTGTGAGTTATTCCGGAATGTCCTACCCTCTGTAGAGGTGCTCCTGGCTCTGCATCCAACAGGGCAGTTCGCCCATATTCCCGCTCTGGGAGAAGGGGATATTTAGTATGCACTAAATATGGTAATTGCCCACAGAGTCCTGCATCCCTCCACAGTATGCGGGGGACCCACAGCTGCTTCACGGCTATATACATCAGAAAACAACTTGCCTCCGAACCCTCAGCCACAGGTCCGATACAGAAGATGCCAGTGTCCATATGTACCATGGTTATCATCATATAGAACAAGGCTCATCCTCTGAAATGTCCCCTAATGTCCACTGTGTTCACTGCTCACCCACTTTAAGCCACACGTAACTCAACACTCCGTCTGGAGGACATTTTGAGCCTTTAGGGAAGCCCTTTCCTGGCCCCCTGCTCCAACCCTCAACAATACAGTCAACAGCCAAACCATAAAGAATGTTGTTTTACAATTGCAGTCACCTACTACACACTTATCTTATGCAATACCTGCATATTAGCCAGCAGTTCGGGGAGCTAATTGTACTTGGCGCTGACATTACAGCATGTTAGTTAGCGCTAGCGAACGCTGTCTCTCCATACAGTGCAGGCTCCAGTCTAAAAACTACTCGCCGTTTACGATCTTGGAGCAGCAAAGGACATAAGACGCCGACTATGCTTTAGAGAACAAACAAAACACCCTCACAAAAGCTGCCGTAGAGGCTTCAGTAAATCTGATTCATGCCAGAAGGAAGAAATGCGACGCCGTCAAAAGATTCCATGGCCAGCAGGCTCATCCAGCAGGTTCCTGGGTGAAATGTTGGGCTGACAGGCCAAGTGAAGGCAGTAAAGGAATATGCCATATCATGCAAGCTTGTAGCTGACATGGGGCATAAAACTGCTTTCCAATAAAACATGTCAGAGAACCAACAACCAATATATTTTAAAGGTAATTCAGTAGGGATTATCCGTCTGACTATTACTTCATATGGAGTTTCTCTGACTGGTACTGGATGTTCTACCCACGTCCGTACATGTTTATGACATCATTCACACAAGGCAGTGCTCCATGCTCTCTTAATTGCATGGTCTCGTCGCCACAAACAGGAAGCAAGCAACAAACAAAAAAAACGGTGTTCCTGATCCTGTTCCGCGATTCCCATTCCCAGTGCTCTTCCTCATCTCTCCGGACAGAGATGACATCTCACATGCCAAACATTCCCATTTATCAAAATTGAAATGACCTTACTGCTCCTCCCTAATACCAACATTATAATAAAATTATATTTCCATATGATGCCATATGATGAATGATATGCCACAACATGGTTTAGCATGGTAATATTTGTTCTAGAGTTCTCTTTAAAATAGGCTCTTTGTAATAGGGGTTAATGAAAGGCTAAATCGCTGTCATTATTCCAGCACTGGCACACAAGCAGGTAAACCTAAAGAATTTCCTCTGTGGAAGGCATGTTTCAACAAGCGTGAGGACACCCAGATGTTTTCCTTTCCCAGACATGTTTTTTTTTTTTTCGTTCGAAGAAGAACATCGGACCAAATTTAGTTTTCCTGTTGTGTCCTTAAAAACATTCCGGGATTTTTCTCCATGCAGACTACGGTAAGCAGTTGCACTGCTCATTCTTGTGAACAGTTCGCTCCAATTCATGTCTCACCACACAGCCAAACTGAATTCTCGTTCCCACCTCCAGCAGGTAGTTGTGTAACCACTGGCACACAATCAGGGACTGAATCAGTGGCTGCCTTGTCCTTAACTATGGGCTCATTCCAAAATCTTATGCAATTCTGATATGGATGAAAATAATGCAGAAAAATACACCTGACTGACAAACCTCACTGCACTTTCTAGATTGCTCACAAGAAAGTGGCATTATTTCCTAAAAACATAAGCAGGACTGATCAGCTCTATCAGCATTCTCACATTTGAACTGGCAGATTTCCTCAAATTAGGTCTAGCAATAGGAGGAGTCAGAATAAGGCTTTGGTGATTTCAGTCGCACAGTTTGAGAATATGTCCATTTGCAGATAATTTAGAAGTGGAGAAATATCTAGTAGATAGGTACACAACATACTTCCTCCAGGCTCAGCACATAAGTGAATTAAACTAAGAGAAACGTGCTGTAAAACTCAACAGATTAGTAGAATTTACACCACGTTCTTGAATTGCAAAATATAAAAGTTCACTTTTTTCCCTTTTGACCTCCAGCTTGGAATACCCAGACATGACCCCAGGTAGCTGAGGTATGAACACCTCACATTAACACACGTGCCAGCAAGCCAGCATTTTTCACAGCATGAAACTCACAGAAATACAGGACTGCAGTCAGGTCTGTCAGGACAGATTTACATCTGATGACTGTCAGGCTGTGGGTTTCCAGTCGTGTCATAGTGCACAGTGCAGTGGAAATCTAAAGAGCCTGGCTGACTGTAACGCACCCCGCGAGGGACGGAACGAAGGCAGCAGTGTGCGGCTGACTGTAACGCACCCGGCGAGGGACGTAATGAAGGCAGCAGTGTGCGGCTGACTGTAACGCACCCCGCGAGGGACGGAATGAAGGCAGCAGTGTGCGGCTGACTGTAACACACCCCGAGAGGGACGGAACGTAGGCAGCAGTGTGCGGCTGACTGTAACGCACCCCGCGAGGGACGGAATGAAGGCAGCAGTGTGCGGCTGACTGTAACACACCCCGAGAGGGACGGAACGTAGGCAGCAGTGTGCAGCTGACTGTAACTCACCCCGCGAGGGACGGAATGAAGGCAGCAGTGTGCGGCTGACTGTAACGCACCCCGAGAGGGACGGAATGAAGGCAGCAGTGTGCGGCTGACTGTAACGCACCCCGCAAGGGACGGAATGAAGGCAGTAGTGTGCGGCTGCAGTGAACTCCTGGTCATAGCCGGCCACAGATGGTAACTTACATTTGTGAATACAGCGGTTGCTTTTATCGGGAGTGTCACACATAAGGGTTCCGGTAATGAGCAGAGCGGATGTCAGGACATCAGTGCTATAACCGATAGTACTAGTTAACTCAAAAACCTACAACACAAAAATAAGTGCCGTAGTAACATGCAAGAGAGAGATGGGGAATGTCATGCTTCTAGTAGCAAATGGGCTTGAGGGCATAGCGACAGATGTAGCAATAGATAAGGCTAAAAAAACCCATGATAATATCTGAGTTCAGCTGTAGTTGAGCCAATGAGACACAGGGGAAACGAGTACGATTTCAGCCTGTGGCAGGAGATAGACTGCTGTCTGGTTCTGCTGTCATTCCCACGGAAGAGAAGACAGAGAACAGACCCAAAGCAGCCATGTTGTCTACAAACTGTCCTGGTGTCCCTTTATTCACTCCTCTATTTTAAAGCCCACATTAACTATTTTCCCACCAGACTATGCGATTTGTCATTCCTGTTTGCGCACTATAGTTTTCACAGTAAGATCACACTTTTTAGGCATTACCATTACATTTACATTTCCTCCCACAGTCCCACGACATAGAGGCTCCAGGACTCACTTGCAAAAGAGACGTCAATCTCAACATGACTACCCTGGTGAAATAAAGGTTGTAAAAAAAATATGTTAAAAACAATTGTACAACTGACTAAGAAGAGAACCATTTTATTTCATACTCTCGCTCATGTGCACATACATGCTGGATGAGTCCTACTTATCTGCCACTACTTGTGTTACGTTTCCAGTCAAGCTAGTTATGTTCTACAGTCCTGCATATTAAGCTGAAGTGCAGAGCAATGGATGGGAGTTCCATCACTCAGAACATGAAAACCTTCAAGGATAGACAAGCACCATGAAAATCCCCAATATAACCCCAGCAACAAATCCATCTGTTCTGTACGTTACACATGAACATTTCATGACAGTAATGTGCTACCTTTACTGGAGCAGTTACACATATGTTGACTTTTCTGTTTAAGTTGAGGCCAGAGTGTGAATTAATAAAGCAACATGTCAAATGAACACATGTAGGGCTTGTCCTAACGCCATATGAATGACATTTCCGTTAAATTCAAAGCACTTTTTAATGCATGCCAGCAAGGATCTGAGAACATAGTTGTGCCTGTATATGATGCAAGGGTACACCTGCATGATACATTACTAAACCCAGATTTAATTATTCATGAGTTAATTATTCATGATGAATAATAACAGCATAAAAGCAGCTGATTTTGTGATGACTGTAAGGACTCTCAATAAGACCCTCCTGCTGGCATTCTGCTCCAAAAAGGGTAAAATAGGGTGTAAAATCTGTCCCAGGTAATGTGAGTTGGGCCATTCCACCCCCACCCCCCCCCCCCCCCCCCCCCGACCCCACCCCTTTTTAGCACTGTAGAATTTATCTCTACACGTGATTTAATAAATATATATTATATTAAAATACATATGCCATTAAATAATTGCGTAGGTTTTTCATTTCTCTGCACATGCTAAAATGTGTGGGTTGCACCGACAAAGCAGCCTTTCAAGACAGTAAGACTTTCAAACCTGGGCTGTTAGCCAATGGAATTAGCCTCGCTTCCATCAGCTCAGCAGGGCATTTCATGGGGAAAGGACGTGTTTTACTGTAGTTTTCTGCCATGGTTTGCATCTCAACAGGAAAGTCCTGTTGGGCTCCTACTGCTATGATTGAGCGTGTGTGTTTGTGCAAGACTGTCCTCTGGTGGCTGTCTAAGGTAATGCATGTACTTGGACTGTAATGGTGCCTGACTCCTCCAGGTATCCACGTGAGGAACAAGCGATGTCCCCTGCTTCCAGAGAAGTGTAGCGTCCCTCAGTGCCGCTGGTCCTGGGACAGGGGGAGTGAGAGAAAGAGAGGAGGGGATGAGAGAGGGAAACGGACAACATTCAATGACAACAGCTGGGCTGATTATCATCAAATTCAATATTCATGTGATAAACAGCATCACAGCCGTTTCCTTGCTACGAAGTTGATAGTGTTGTTCGGCCACTTTGCACTTCCATGAGGCATATACTGCCACTGCGGACAGGTCTCAAAGGCGGGCACTTCAATTACACAAGATCAACGTTCTTTTTTTTTTTTAATCTTTATTTACCCAGGGTAGGTTCGCTGAGCATGGATGCTCTTTTGCAGCAACACTTTTTTGCTTCACACTCATACACATTCACACCTGGGAGCTGCCCAGTATAACCACAATCCTCTATTGTTGGCCACTGAGCAGCAGTTCCTAAATGATCTAATTTTGAACATGGCATATTAATCATTAATCAGACTGTTCATTTTATTATCATCTACAGGTGAACATCAGTACATTAAAGACTGTGAGATATTATACAATAAGTGTTGGAGAATGGTGTCAGAAACAGAGCCTGTCAATCAAACACATTCACTGCATTTCCTTACATCTCTTTTCCTCTGCTTCATCACCAGCAGAGCCAATCACCTGCACAACCAATCACCAGCAGGGCAAATCACCAGCAGAGCCAATCACCTGCACAACCAATCACCAGCAGGGCAAATCACCAGCAGGGCCAATCATCTGCACAACCAATCACTTGCAGGGCCAATCACCTGCAGAGCCAATCACCAGCAAGGCCAACCACCAGCAGGGCCAATCACCTGCAGAGCCAATCACCTACAGGCCCAATCATGAGGAAAACTAGAAGCAAAACTAGAAAATGGAGAGAAATTATACTTAAAAACACTCTAAATGGATTATAAGCCTGAAAGCGTTCAAAGCTGTGTTGTATATCTAGAGGGCAATACAGTGCAAGATATGCAGAATAAACTCACTGCAGTTTTTGGGCCTGATTTACTAAGATATTTTAGCACATGCAAAACCAGTAACATGAGAAATGACTGGTTATGGTGTTTGTTTTGAACCAATCATTGGTCATGTTATTGGTTTTGTGTGTGCTAAAAGATTTGCATGTGCTAAAGGTCTTAGTAAATCAGCCACATTGTTTGCGCTTCACAAACACATTCTGGGCCATTTTATAAGGGACTGGAAGAGCGGAGTCCTTGTTTGGACGCAGACGGGAAGGACAGCCGGTAAGTTGTTGCGATGGTGTAGGCCTCTCAGCACCTTCTAAAAGGGGTTTGCTCAACGCACATCTGCCGCTGGGGACGGGTGGAGGCAGGAGAGGAGCGGTCATCGGGAACGTGACCGCTGGGGACGGGTGGAGGCAGGAGAGGAGCGGTCATCGGGAACGTGACCGCTGGGGACGGGTGGAGGCAGGAGAGGAGCGGTCATCGGGAACGTGACCGCTGGGGACGGGTGGAGGCAGGAGAGGAGCGGTCATCGGGAACGTGACCGCTGGGGACGGGTGGAGGCAGGAGAGGAGCAGTCATCGGGAACGTGACCGCTGGGGACGGGTGGAGGCAGGAGAGGAGCGGTCATCGGGAACGTGACCGCTGGGGACGGGTGGAGGCAGGAGAGGAGCGGTCATCGGGAACGTGACCGCTGGAGACGGGTGGAGGCAGGAGAGGAGCAGTCATCGGGAACGTGACCGCTGGGGACGGGTGGAGGCAGGAGAGCAGCGGTCATCGGGAACGTGACCGCTGGGGACGGGTGGAGGCAGGAGAGGAGCGGTCATCGGGAACGTGACCGCTGGGGACGGGTGGAGGCAGGAGAGCAGCGGTCATCGGGAACGTGACCGCTGGGGACGGGTGGAGGCAGGAGAGCAGCGGTCATCGGGAACGTGACCGCTGGGGACGGGTGGAGGCAGGAGAGCAGCGGTCATCGGGAACGTGACCGCTGGGGACGGGTGGAGGCAGGAGAAGACCAGAGGTCACAGGAGAAAGGTGAATCTACTATCCTAGTGAAGAGCAGTTTCTTGTCCATTGTGCTCCCGTGCAATGCATCCTGCCTCCCATCACATATTAGTTTTTATGATCATGGAGATGTTGTATTGTCTTATATATTTATGAGGTTGTCTTGAAATGTGAATATTGACATGAAATGTCTCATGAAAACCTACAATTATTATTATTATTGTGTCGGCACAATTGATTGTCTTATATATTTATGAGGTTACCTTTGGTAAATTCGTCAGAGAAATGTGTCTTGAAATGTGAATATTGACATGAAATGTCTCATGAAAACCTACAATTATTATTATTATTGTGTCGGCACAAGTGAAATGTTGCTCTTTCATCACTAGGAGGCATAAAAGACACACTAAAGCAAGCGAGGGAATCCAACGAACGAGGCACAAGATGGCAAGCGACACTAGGTATCAAGTGTCCATACGCTTAGGATCATTTTTTGCAAATTTGTAATCTTGTTTTGACATGTTTACTAAAAGTATTGTCTTTCTCCGTCCCGTAATTTCCGCATTGCTCACGCAACGTTTCTAATAAGGAAACTGGTGCGACGAAGTCGCGTGCAGATTTTCTCCAGGATCAGTATTTTCCAGCATCAGAATACCGCAGACCTTGGCCATTCCAAATCGAAATTCAAAGAAATGTGAAAATAATACAGATTGTGGAATATAACATTTAGTCATTATTAAATAAATAGAATACAAATAAAACCAGGCGGCTGTTGTGACGATAGCTCTGTGGGAATCAGAAAAATACACCACTGAAGTAATTAATTGCGCTTGCATGTAATGATAGAGGACTATCATGTTGTGATCTTCTGCCCACTGAACGGTGTCCGTGAATTGTGTGTCTATATTTTACAGTTGCTTATCACAAAATTCATAACCATAGCACAGATCATCTTCATACTTCGTGGCATGACAGGAAAATAAATAGTAACAAACGTCCCCAATAGCTGGAGTACTCGGCTCACGTGTATTGGCCGCGCCTAAGAGGTGTTTACAACGGATGCTGCCTGCTGACTTGCCTTTTCCCCACCAAAATAGAGCACTGGATCGTCGCCCACCCAAGTGCTCCACATAGAAAGGAGCAGGAGTTCCTCCCTGCGCTTAACAGCGCCCTCTCACGTGGACCAGCCTGGTGACCGAGCTCTTAAACCGCAGTATTCAGTGACGACACCAGTCTCTCACGCTC
Organism: Anguilla anguilla; assembly: GCF_013347855.1. NCBI lineage: Eukaryota > Metazoa > Chordata > Actinopteri > Anguilliformes > Anguillidae > Anguilla > Anguilla anguilla. The sequence continues at coordinate 32,216,735 of NC_049217.1, read as the reverse complement.
CCGGGCCAGCAGATCTGGCTTCAGCACTACAGCGCTCACATGGCACAGAGCATTCTGCGGCAACTGCATTTTTTCATCTCAGTATCACAGTAAACTAGAACAGAGAGGGAGTGATCTTATTTTTAGATGTCGCTTTGAAGTTGTGGTAGCCATTTTCCTCTCCCTCTACCCTACATGTCGTTCGCGATTACGATAAACGTTAGGTACTAGATTCATATTTGAATATATTTTTTGCTGCGTGCTTCAATATAGGTTGTAAATGGCAATCCGCAAAGATGTATATCCAGAATATGTAGGATATATGCTATATGCTTTGGATAGGTTTACTCTAGTCGACCTATGTATTATTTATTTTAGTTTTTACCAGAAAAGTCTTAGGATTATCGGAAAATCATAGGCTATAGAGCCTGAATTTTACATAACTGACTTTGATATCTGTCCCTGAATAGGAACAGGTGACAGAAGTCTGCATCTAAATTAAATTTATTTTAGAAGTTTTACCGATAAGTCTAACGTGCACGTGTGCCCGCCCCTTGGTGTTCCCTGTTGGTGTACTGAGTCACGCGGACAGTAGGTTAGCAGGCGGCTCACCCTCGCGACGTGACCTACTTTCACAGAGTACCATAATGCGCTCACATTTGCAGATGCAAAGACACAAATGAACTAGAATAATGAAAAGTATGTGTAAAATTAGCGATTTTAGAAACACGTCTGGTAAATGATTCAATCTGAGCGGGATGTGTTGCCTTCTGAAGCGAGATAGAAAAGAAATACAGGCTACATATCGCCTATAGAAAAGGTGTGGCCAGAAACGTGTTCCCTCCTCATGTCCGTTCCTGTGTCCTATAGGATACGCGCCCAAATGAACATTATTGTTTGCTTTAAAGCACGGATGTGCATTATAACGTGAAATAGATACTTGTTGGTAATGTGTACCACTTTCACCTTCAACTTAAAGTTTAATAATTAAACTGTAATTGCTGAGATATGTCATTATTTGGAGTTGCCTATCCTAATATACCGGTAATGTTTTTCAATTACTGCTAAACAGATCACTTGTCTAAATTGTGTAGGCTATAATATGGGCCCAGAAGAAAAGCGTAGCTATTTGCCTTTGGATTTGTAAATCATGTTTAATAATTCTTCTTATGGTTATTCTGGGTCGAAATTACGAAAACATAAGAGGAAACGCATATATCGTGCCGTTGTCTGGGGAAGCAGCCATATATTGTAATTATGGCGGCAGTGTAGTATAATTGGTAAAGAACTGGGCTTGTAATCTAAAGATCTGTTTCGATTCCCGGGTAGGACACTGCCGTTGTACCCTTGAGCAAGGTACTTAACGTGCACTGCTTCAAAAAATGTAAAATATTGTGTAAGTCGCTCTAAATAAGAGGGTCTGCTTAATTCCTGTAATGTAATTCCGTTTTGCATCGGACTGATTTCATTCTAAGGCACCGCAGCGCCGTTCTTAGGTGTTGCTGTAAACCGAGAGACTGGTCTGACTTTGGAAACACGCGGATATAATGCGCGATCCCGGCTGAAGTATTTCCTCACGAGGACCGACACGGGCACCAGTCATACGCCTGACTACCACAGCGGACAAACAAAGGGGTGGGACTCCACTCCTCCCTTTGACAACAAACCACGACAATGATTGCCAGACACGGGGTATTTAGTATGCATGTGTTCCTTCGTTCATATCAAAGTGATGGAATGCCCCAAATTCATAATTTATTCAAAATATTAACAACATTTTAAGGCATAGGGCCACGGTAAAAATAAATAAATAAATATATATATATATATATATATCAGCAGCCTATGAAGAATGCGCGAGCGCAAATAACTAGACCAGGTCAAAACCTAATATATGGCTGGACCGGCCGACCAATGGTGTAACTTCATAACTCGGCCGACCAATGGTGTAACTTCATCACTCAGTCACAGACATTCGCGTTTGTAGGGCTGACCGCGCTGTTGCGGTCCAGCCAAAAAATGATACGAAAGTCATATCCGAAAATAGCACGAAATAATTCTCGTTATTGGTGTAATGCTAAATAAATACCAATACTAATAAAAACAAAAGCAAGGCGCCGGACACCTCAAAGGCGGTTTTTAAATATAATTGCTTATCATTCACAAGAAACATGCGAACGTATGCCATTTCTACGTATAGCTTTATTATATGAGAAGCACTGCACTTCAATGCTGCAATGCTATTTTAAGAATCTACTTAAAATGAATAGGAAAGGCAGATTTGCATGTTTAATCAGCGCGCGGAATCCGCATGGTACAGTATGTTCACAACCCCGCCCATTTGGCTGTGCAGCATTCTTCTCTCGTTGTCTCGTGGTAGCTGACAGGTGACGGCTTAAACGTGACGAAAACTTAACACGATTCTCTTATCCCAGTGAACTGCTCTCCTTCATCACACTTGACCTGTCCGTCGATCCCCTAGCGCTTTCAGATTCAAATTAATCTCTGACACAGACAACGTGACTGCTATCTAACACAATCTAATAGGGCAAAGGCGCGCACACGTCCAGGAGAGCCTGCTGTCATTTAGAAAACCAGTGCTATTCCTTGAATTGCCTAGACTGAACACACAGTAAATGATTAACCTACAGTTAAAAACAACACTATCTTATCAAAAAATAAACTTGAAGGAACATAATAAATATAGGCCGACTCAACCAGAAGTCACATGCGGAATCCAGCATTGCCAACAGCGTAGCCATGTACAGTTGATATGCAGCAATAAAAGTACAGCCCATCATTAGCATTTGTTGATTTTTTTAGTGCAATACGTGGTTATCAACATCACATTCATCAGTTGTTCAGTCACCTACTTCAGAAACCACTACAGGTTCTCTGCTCAAGATAGTCATTTGTATCTATGCGCTATAAATTGGCAACAATTACATTATAGCCACTCTCATTTGACAATTTAAAATGTGGTTTAGGCTTTATATCAATCTTTATTGTGCACGTGCGTAAGTGTGAAACCGTAAATACCGTCACACTTCCAGGTAGGACTGTGCTTACGAGACTGGAGTATGAACAATGCTGCATTTTACCATAGCTGTCCGCTGGAATCCATACCATAATGCAAAAGCTGCTGCGTCTGGGATCCATGCTTGTTGACTTTTGCCACTGGCCTATATAGAGCGGCCTAAATTATCTCGGAAGGTACTGGAGGGTGAAAAGTATGGGTCAGACTGCAGGTGAAAGTGGGGATGGCGTTAGGGGTGCAGTGGCTCCCTCTATGAGCTCCCGTTTAAGGAAGGTCAGGTGAAGCTTGGCAGAATCGGGACAGCGTCACAGAAAAGAAAGGTCTGCCTACTGCCAAGTGACACTGCTCAAGCAGCCTACCATAACTGCAAGAGCGAAGACAGGGGTACTGAAGTAAGAAGTGTAATTGTGTTACATATTCACTGCATCAGTTTTCATTAGGAACCAACCCCACCTACTCGAAGCACCTTGACCTAGAAGCCAAGCTACCGATGCCTCTTTGGGTTCTGAAATGTTATCCACCTTGGCAGGACAATATGAATGCACTAAAAAAAGACACAATGCCTTGTTTTGAAATGCTTGAGAACCTGTTAAACAAGCTGTCTTCTGAATAAAGTATATGGGATTCATGTATTTGCCTATTGTCTACTTTGTATAACATTAGTGCCAACAGAGATAATGTAAGAGTCACACCCAAGCTCAAATAATAATGATAATAATAATAAATTATGTTGGCAGGTTTTACATTCACCATATCAATATCCTCCTGTATAATACACCTAAGGATACAATTACTTTGATTTCTGATCTCCTTACTATTGATATAAAAGGCCGGATTTAGCAGCAACATAGAGCAACACAGTATGAGAACAAACTTGTGAAACTGTACAATGAAATACATGTAACACAATATGTACAAAGTATAACACTGCTTGTGCATTCACATGGGATGTGCCAAGTGTATTTAGAACTTTTTCATGGATATATGCGAAGGCATTTAAAGGCGGGTTTTTCTATGGGAATACATAAGAATACCGAAGAATACTCCTGTGCATTTTGTGACATTTCTCTTGGTGTGCTGAATTACACAAAATTGTGCACTTGGCGTGGCTGAGAACAACTGTGATGTTTAACAATCATGCAGTCTGTCCCTAGATTGTGGGTCACAGTAAGCTGATGCTGCCAAATGTGATGCCATTCTAACTTTCTATTGTTCTGTAAGATACAGTTTGGCCTCACAAAATTGATTTGAAGACACAGACATCGGACTGGCACCACCTGCCCTAAAGCCAGACAATACTGCACTTTAAGGACCAAGCCCATGTTTAGACTCAGTTACATTACATTTTTGTCACATGGCAGGGACACAAAGGTAAAATTATCATTGGAACCTTCAATAAATAGAGAAGCACCAGGGCCAAGAACATGTGCTGGGTGGAGAAGCTTATGGGAGTAGGTAAATGGGAGAGAGGGAAGAGGAACACTCACTTGTTTAGAGAGTCAAGTCAGGTCACGGTTGATTACAAACACCACAAAGGCAGACAGCCAAGAGAACAGTCACAATGTCACTTCGCCACAGATTTCAACCTCCTTCCAAAGCCCAAGAACACCTGAAACTGAGAAAGCCTCTAAAACTCTCATTCAGCACTGAGCTCTAACATTTACAGTATAATTATCCACCAAGGGGCCAAATGTCAGTGCAGCACAGACTGCTGACACTCCTTTATTAACCAGCTGTCGTATGGATGAGCTGGTCCAAGATATCACCAATATTCGTAGACAAAAAAATGGACAAATCCTTGATCACATAAAGATATATCATAAACAATAATTATAATTTCAAACTATAATTTGATCGCAAAAATTGCGTTGCAGTCAATCAATTCTCATTCAAAGCAGCAATATTTTTTACTCAAAGAAAGTAGACCAGCTGACTAACAATTTATCATGGTTTTCAAGTCATTCGGTGGCGATCTTGCAGTTTCATATTTTTCAGAAAGAATTCCATGAGCACGGAGCATGATCAATGAAAGCCCTTTTCCTTCCGCATACGTTAGCGTGCGCGTTTATATCCAAAGCCTCTCCCCTGCTTCATAAAGTGAGTGCCTCCTCTCATTAATGCAACTGAAATTTGGCAGTGACTGCATGATTCAGAAATATTCTCGGTGCAGAGCATCAGCCACGCTTACAACGCCAACCACCAATTTACCACAATGTGTTGCTTCTTGCATGCTGAAATTGCTGATACATGCCTAACTGCCTTTATAACTGCACATTCTGGTTAATATGAACAGAATGCTTGATCAAGATGGTTGTTGATTTGAAACGAAACTGACAAAATAAAAATATAAATGCCTATATAAGGACCTAAACCACAATTAAACATATAGTGAGTTTTTTCAAAAAATCATTTTAACAAGTAGAATGCCACTGTGGTTAACCGCTTACAACTTTAAACATCTAAAAACCCTTCTGCACAATCCTAATATTGGGGACTAGAGTTATCGCTAAAACGGCTGCAGTAATGATCTATAACATGAACTCAATGAATGCCGAAAACGAACTACAAATCCCAATACCATATGCGCTTAATTCTTCCCCACGTGCACACGTTTCCAAAAAATAAATAAAATATTCCTGAGAAAAAGTGTGTCACTGGGGCACGAGGCACTCCCCGGGGTCACATGTTCCCGTTTTTAGCCGCGTGAGGGAGGCTACTGCAGCTCCTGCGCGTGCGCCCCAAAGGCTACGTTTCATTCCTTGGGATGAGACGGCTCAAGCAAAACCTGGCGAGCACAGAAACTGCGGCTCAGACCAACACAGATAGCGCGAGTGAGGGTACCTTCAGATCGAGTTCTTTATCACTGGCTTTTATAAGAGCATCAGTTTTATTTCACACAAACCTGCAAAGGAGCCGTGTGATATGAAGAAAATACCCGTGTATAACTTGTACACAATATTGCAATTCGCTGATCGAGCAATTATCTTATTAAAATAGTCTTGCCTTGCAAGAAACAATGAGACATTTATAATATATTTAAGAAAAAAAATCTAAAGACTCTTCCGAAAAGGAAAGTAGAGGCTGAAAAAAACGTAATTTAGACAATCCTAATTTCACCATTACTGCATGACTCTGTTGGAGCTCAAGATGACAACTATGGACACGAACAACAATAATACAGGTAATTATTTTAAGGACTATTGTGTTGAATGTGCTTCTGTTTATGCAATGCAATGTCTCTGTATTATTTACGATGTTCGCTATATGTTGGTGAAATGTTCCAAATTGATGCCGCTTTTAATGTAGATGCATTGGTTTGTAATTGACGTAGCTACAGCACGAACTACGTACTATAAGTTATTCTAGTCAATGTGCACTGTTGAAAGTTTCAGTGGAACTCGTCCTTATCTAAGCACCGTCAGTGAAATACGAATGAGTTCAGTGATAAGTGTCTGATGCTGTATTTCGACTCTTGTGAAAGATTTATTCAGTCCAAAGAAATATATGCATTTTTGTACTTTAAGGTAGGCCCGTGTGTACATATTACGTTTTTCAGAAAGGTTCAAGTACATAGATACATTTTGCTCATAATTGTTCTTACGAGCAAAATGTCCTCTACTTAGGTCCAAATTGTGTGTACAATTTTCGTGAGTTTATCTAGCGAGATGTTAGTTGGCAGTCACCCGTTCTGTTCTTCCTAAACGAACAGAGGGACACCGGGGTGATTTTCTTGAATTTAGAGGTTAGAGTGCGAACCCCTCGTTTTCGTGTATTCCGCTCTGATCTTAACACATAGACGTTTTGATGCGTTGGCAAGGGTATCGCGGATTAAAGCATACCCATTCCCAAGCGTTATTAGAAGTAGGTCAGTACAGAAAAGTCAGGTGTACAGACATCTTGATGCAGACAGAACTCGTGTTATCGCCCAGTTCACATGGATCTCCAAGTCTAGCCATGTGCTTTTTGTTTTCATTCAGTGGCTCTTTCCCTTTTCATTGGTAGTGCGCTACCTCATTACATAATATTTCGTCACAACGCCAGGCCCCCCCACGGTTGACGCAGACTAGGGTGCCATGTGCGCTCAGCGATTGGATAGTTGCTGGGGTAATTTTGCGACGCCTGGAAAGACATAACCTATTCCCGTGTAAATTTAAAAAGTGGGCCATGGGATTAATCTTCGCGTAACATGTCCAACAATATTAAGCGCTTCACACTTGCACAATGGTAATTAGAACAAGATGTGGTCGCCTCGTCAATCAGCAATAAACGCCAAGATGTCTGCATTTTCGTTGGAAATCAAAAATATATCTGCACCGAAATTCCGTAATAAGCCCGGTTAGAAACAAGTTTAAAATTCCACAATCTCCAATGCATAGATCGTCTGGTACAAGAGTCAAAGCCGCCACCCCCCCCCCCCCCCCCCCCCCCCCCCCAGTAGTTCAGAAACGCACAGCAGTGGCAGGGGGGAACGCGTGAATGAGTGGGCGTGCGCAATGGGTGTGTCTAGAACGAGCCAGTCTCGTTGAAGAACCTGAGGTCTGGGGCGCACGTGGAGCGAGGGCGTGATTCACGATGATGCATTTCTCCCAGCCCACACAGGCTCTGACACGAGTTTTTAGCTGGTTGTTTTTCTCTGCGAACACACAAGCAGCTCACATTTGATTGGCCCAAATGATAACGTGAAACGATAAAGGCAAAAAAATCGCCTGCTGCTATCAAAAGGAAAACAAATTAAAGGATTGAACAATGATCAACTTAGAACACCGAGAACATCGTACATTGCAGTCACGTGGCATTCATTGTTTTTTTAAATTTTTTTTATATCAGTAGCATTTCACGTGGATCAACTTAATTTATAACTGAAAGCAGGAAGCGGGCTTCCGAGTTTTTAGTAATTGTGAACAACTGGGGTTTATCCAATTAATCTTAATCAATTCTAAGAATGGTAAAATATCTGAGCGTTTACTTTACAAAATTAATTAACTTTTTTTTGTTGCATTTTTACAAATCAAATATAATGCGGAAATTCCATATAAAACAGAGCAGCTTTTTTTTTGGTTTGAGTGAAGATCAGTGCTACCATTTAGCTTCCACCAGAAGCCAATTACATTCGGAAAAATATTGTTAGAGGAAAAAGCAGCACACAAAGTTTCATTGCTGTGCCTGCTGAAAAAATATTTGGTAGTCGTTTTTTTTCCGATAGGAATGGGAGAAGAGGCTTGGGCTGCTGCACGTGTAGCTGTTGTGGTTACACCTGACACAGTGACCTTTTGACCCTTTGTTCTAGTACAAAGTTATGTAAGCTGCCAAGGGCTGAATTCCGGAATCAGCACGGCCTGGAACGCAGCAGACCGGCTGATGCTTCATTCTTCATGTATGCAGTTAGGGTGTATGCACCCTTCATTCAGGGGGCTACTGCATACATTTTATATGCAGAATAATGTCCATTGATGGGATGGGCAATTAAAATCTCATGGTATGTTCTGGAATTTGTCAGCTAAGAGAACAGCTTTGTAGAAATTGCAACTTAAATCAAAATCGTATTAAAATTAAATAAACCTGACATATGAGGAGGGAAATTCTCATCCTAAGGTGAATTAACCAAAAAATAAAAATAATAAATAAATAAATAAAAGTTACCTTACCTGATTTAGAAAACCGGCTGAGCAGAGTAGACTTGACACCGACCCTAACCCTAACGTACACGCCCGCATCCTTGAGTTAGACAAAGGACAGGAGTTTGTACAGCCACAGTAGAGTAGACCCAACCTTGCCAGTGAGTCATGGGCAGAGCGTGTGCCAGTAATAGGGGATTAGATGGCAGTGCTCAGCCTGTCCTTGCCAGCTGAGTGCAGAAGAGGAGGCTGGTGCCCATTACTCGACCTTGAGAGTGTACATTCTCAGGAGGGGACGCTGAGTTGGTGCACTACTGGGTTACAGCTGCATCATTAATTCATTTCTGCATTAGCGCTTGCCTCGTATTTACGTTTGTTACCTTTCCGCCCGTTTCCTGACCTTTTCCGCATCGGTCATACGGGGACATGGTGGGAGCAGGGAAAGCATATACAGCTTCTGCTCAGCCACACAGTCGGCTCACACAAGAGATATTTACATGTGCATGTGCTGCCTCCCCAATAACAGAAAGTGGGTGCAGCCTTGAGTTGAATCCCAGAAGGCTTAAGTAGGTCCATTTCCTTTTACTCGCGTTTTCCAGCCAACTGTTTCTAGAAAGTGAGACACAGTTGCGCAACCCCAAATGCCCCCGCCCTCTCCCCCGTCCTCTCTCACACATGCACACACTATTTTACTGCCAGCCCACTTGAGCTTTTTCCAGCAGTTCGGTTGTCAAGGCACCCTTGGCAGGAAAGAACTCGATGTCTGGCATTCAGCAAGTGCGGGAACATTTAGTGCCAGAGCCACACACGCAACTGCCTCCTATATTTAGCAGGTGACTGCAATGGGGGGGTGCAAATCGAGTCCTACCAGGAAAAAAATGTATTCCTTTAAACACGAAAATCTCTTAAATAAAAAATATTAATTAACCAGGACTAGCTGTATGGTTTATGCTGCTGTTCAGGATCCCAAATCGGCCATTTTCTACATGTTCGACTGTTTAACACAGCACTTTAAAAGTTGGACCAAAACTGGCCGATTTTTACTATAATGTGTAAGCTAAGGACTTCACAACCCATGCTCTGCAATTACAAATTAAAAATGTTTTCTTTATTTCTTCTCCACCAGGGGGCGTGATCTCCTACATCGGATCGTGCGGCGGCTCACCAAATCGCACCAGCCCGGTGTCCATGTACAGTGAGAACTCCAACAGCAGCTTCCAGTCGCTGGCGTACTCGCAGCCTTCCTTCGGTTCCTCCTTCCCGCCGTCGCCCAACGGTTCCCACGACTCCTCCCGAACCTACCCCAGCAGCTCCAGCTCCAGCTCCAGCTCCAGCTCCAGCTCCAGCTCCGGGTCCGGGGAGGACGGAAGCTCCTCCAGCTCTGGGGGGTCCCCGCGGCGGCGGGACGAGGTCGCTAGCTCCCGCTCCTCCCCCAGCAAATCGGTTGCCAGCCTCACCAGTAAGTGAGATCCATCTCTGTGACTCAACCAAAAACTGGGCATAACCCACTAACGAATAAGCACATTCATTAAAGCGATTGAGCAAAGCTGCAACTCCTACTAAAAAGATCATTGGATGAATGAGACTAAACATGGAGTTACTATAGGTTGTACCCATGGATATAATTTAATGTGGGGGAGTTGACCATTCGGATTGAGATGTTGGTGTTTCATACTTCTGGGCAAATTTTAATCTCTGACCTGTTTGTGTCCTTCAGAGCTGAACGGGATGGTGCTCCTGTGCAAGGTGTGTGGGGATGTGGCTTCAGGATTTCACTATGGAGTGCACGCCTGTGAGGGCTGCAAGGTAAGCCCATTAGCCACACCCACGCCGAGCATTCTGCAGCCTGGCTTCCTCCTCCTGCCTTAGCGCTCTGTACCCTGTACTGTGGAGCTTGAAGTGCAACGGGACCACTCTCCTGGTCTGTACCACAGGGCTTCTTCCGCCGCAGCATCCAGCAGAACATCCAGTACAAGAAGTGCCTGAAGAACGAGACCTGCACCATCATGAGGATTAACAGAAACCGCTGCCAGCAGTGCCGCTTCAAGAAATGCCTGTCCGTGGGCATGTCGCGCGACGGTGAGTGCAAACCGCCCCGCGGTGCCTTGATGGAAAGCTTTGTGTAGCTTCATTGGGTTGTCTGAAGGCTGAAATTTAATGCTCCATCTCTGTGCTCCCTCTAGCCGTCCGCTTTGGCCGCATCCCAAAGCGCGAGAAGCAGCGCATGCTGGCCGAGATGCAGAGCGCCATGAACAACATGGTCAACAACCAGCTGCAGAGCGAGTTCCAGCTGGCCAGCCTGACCTCGTCGTCCTCCTCCCCCCCGACCCTGGCCCTCGCCCCTCAGGCCTCCCAGCTAGCCCCGGCCCCGCCCCTGGCCCCACCCCCATCTCCCCCTGGCCCCGTGGCAGTGTCTCCGCTTCCCCCGCTGGCCCAGAGCCCACTGCCACCCGTCGACTCCCCATCGCTGTGCCCGAGCCCGGGCGTGGACAACACCATCTCTGCCGTCGCCAGGGCGCACCGGGAAACCTTCGTCTATGCACACGACAAGCTGGGCCTGGGCATACGCTTGCACAACGGCGGGGAGCTGGACAACTGGGAGGCCAACCGCTGCTCGAGCGGCTACCATCTCAATGGCCTCAACACCATCTATCACCACGACAACAATGTGCCAATTCACAATGGCCACGAGGCCCAGCTGCATAATGTCTGCCATCTGCCCCCGTCAACCATCAACGGGCACCATCACAGCTTCCCTCACCAGAACAAAGGCCATCGTCTCTGCCAAAACAGCAATCTGTATGGGAGCCAACATGGCCAGGAGCACAGTGGAATCCAACAGGGTCAGAACTGCCCCTGGAAGAACCACAAGGACATCCTACTGGTGAGTGAAACAAATGGGAGTTTGTTTGATCACTTGCAGTTGAATACAGTCGAGTTTCCACTCCTGAAACGTGAACCAGTTAGTTCTGTTGCAGTCGCTCAGAGGAGTTGCGGTTTCTGACACCTCTTCCTCTCTGTCCAGGCCTGCCCCATGAACATGCATCCCCAGGCTGACCCAAAGATGTCACCCCAGGAAATCTGGGAGGACTTCTCCCTGAGCTTTACGCCGGCAGTGCGTGAGGTGGTGGAGTTCGCCAAGCACATCCCAGGATTCAGCGAACTCTCCCAGCACGACCAGGTCACCTTGCTCAAGGCCGGCACGTTCGAGGTAGGTTTCTGCTGTGGAATTCCTAACTTAACCGAAAAAACAAAACAAAAAAAGCATTAAACCGTGCCAGTCAACTGGCCACAACAGGATAAAAAGCTAAGCAAGTGTCCAATCAGGAAAGCCCATTGGGTTCCAACACACGAGTATGTGCACTCAACGCTCCCCCCGCCCATCTCCTGCAGGTGCTCATGGTCCGCTTCGCCTCCCTGTTCAACGTAAAGGAGAAGACGGTGACCTTTATTTCGGGCACCACGTACAGCCTGGAGGCACTGCACAGCATGGGCATGGGTGACCTGCTGGGCACCATGTTTGAATTCAGTGAGAAGCTCAACGCGCTGGAGCTGTCGGCCGAGGAACTGGGCCTCTTCACCGCAGTCGTGCTAGTTTCTGCAGGTGAGAGAGAGTCCATTTAGAAAGGGCCACCTCAAGGGCCAGTTTCATCGTCCCTTTGGGCTCACTCAAATCTCCTTAAAATAAAATTAGGGTGAAGAAAAAAAATCATTAGATGTAGATCTGTAAGTGTGAATACTCAGGATGAGTAATACTCAAAGCTAACGTCTCACGACTTCCCACTCTGCTCCCCCCTGACAGATCGTTCCGGAATCGAGAACGTGAACTCAGTGGAGCTGCTCCAAGAGAGCCTGATCCGGGCCCTACGCGCTCTGCTGGGCAAGAGCGCCCCCTGCGACACCTCGCGCTTCACCAAGCTGCTGCTCAAGCTGCCCGACCTGCGCACTCTCAACAACATGCACTCCGAGAAGCTGCTGTCCTTCCGCATCGACGTGTGAGCTCTCGGCGGTAATCGGCCACTGCTGCCCCGCCTGTGGGGACTGGGGTGAGGAGGGGTGGGTAAGAGGAAGATGGGACTGGCTGCCACCCCCCACCCCCCCCCCTTTTCTGAGGTTCCACCTCCTTGTTAAATGATCCATGCGCCGCCCTATCGTGGGGCCAGGCTGAGGTTGAGTACATCCATGTGTCGAGCGAGTGGGACTTTGGTTGGAGGGCACAACATGGCCCAGAATGCCGAAAAAGACAGGGAAACTGGCGCAGAAACAGAGGTCCGCTCAATAAGCTCAGCCCCGGTGGCTGAGCCAAGGTCGTAATCCCATTTACCCATGCTTCTCAGGCCATGGCGAACTGTTAAGATCCACCGATAAGGCACTGCAAAGACTACAAACAGGTCCAAGTGAAGGTGTGAAAATGAGTCGAGGTTCAGGGACTAATCTGCGTGGGCTAGCATTAGCTGCAGACAAGACGGGGTGCTAGAGACATGCTTTTCCAGTTCTCATGGCTATCAGTCATGGGAACAGATGCCTAACTTCCTTCCAGACGGGCAAGAGAGGACTCCCACGCACCAAAGGAAAGCCAGCACCAGGGTAGAACTCTTACACTTGTGGGTCCTTATCCTTCCAAGCGCCTGCTATATGCTTACAAACTTTATATTTCATTAATACTATCAATTAATGTTGAGGTATGTGGATTATTGCACATATCGTTCATGTATATTGAAAACCTATGACTTTGTACATATGTAAATATCTATAAATATATAAATACTTGCAGTGTTTGAAAGTTGTGTTTTTTTTTTTGTTAAAATGGAAAGCTCAAGGTAAAAAGTGTGTGGGGGTTGCATATATACGTTTTAAAATTTATATTTTAAAAAAGTAAGTGGCGTGCATATATATTAAAACGCTATATTTTCTTGTGTTCTCAATATTGTAAAGGCATTTCAAAAACCCATTTTGGGTTGGGCTTTTCAAACTGGTTGCTGTGGGCTGTTGCAGAGTATTACCTGGGGAGGGGCCTCCCGTTTCAGCTCCTGCACGCTGCCATGTTGGGTTCCCTCATAGCCCTGATGTGCAGGTCCCTGCCGGGCTCCCTCACAGGTGGGACTACTCTCCAGGTAAAGTCCTGGAAGTGCAGGCCACTCTGTCTAATGCGCACCCGAGTCTGCAGCGGGGGGGCGGGGGGACAGGGGAGCCTGCGGGAAGCAGACAGGTCATGAGCCAGGTCGCTGACATGCCTTCCTTTCAGCTGCTCTAAACAAAGCCTGAATTCCTCCAGAGCGTCTGCAGGGGACAGGAAAGGAGAGCATTAACTCAAGATTTACACCAACTTAAAAACGCAACCCCCCCACTAAAGCTTGTTCCTTTGTTCAACTACAAAATAACAAATACCTGAAATAAAATTATATGACATCCTTGTTGCAAAACATTGTCCTCTTTTCCCTGTCAAGTGTACAGCTGAATTACTGAATATGGAGCGGAATTGAACAGAATTGAAGAGACAGAAGGGGGGGGGGGGGGGGGGGGGGGGGGGGTGAAATGCAGATAAGCTCCTGGGCTAAGCCATCCGACACAATGGACGTCTTTCAGCTGTAGATATCCTATATATACATATATACGTATGTTTGTGTTTGTGAGTGTGTGTATATATATACACACACATACATACAGAAGCACAATATCACAGTTTTACAGTCAAAAACACCAAACGACTACTTTTCGGCTCAACTGAAACCAAAACTATTTTCTTCAAAGAACGCAAGAGAATCAATTCCAACAGCTGTATTTCTGAATTATAGAGGTTTGTATTACATAGGCTAAGGGGAAAATGTATCAAAGCATATTACCGGCACCCTGAGAAAAGTGCTAAAATCTGCAAGCAAAACTCAGGGTTTTAGCAAAGCTACATCATAGGAGGGAGTGTCTTTCCCCTAAGGGGACAGCCACACAACCACCGATGCGATAACTTCGGTTTGATATACATTTATCCGATAGAATTTCTTGGTCAATTGTAACGGAACGAACCCTCCGTTCCTGCTAGGACACCATTTTTTAAAACGTTAAAACGTACGTTTTCACTGTATCTGCATATTGTAGCAGTTGTTTGGCGTGAGTACGCTGCTTTCATAAATGTAGTGCGCACCATTTATGTTTGCCGGTTTGTCAGCTCAAACACATCCGCTACTGTACATCTGTTCACCACAATATACTGCAAATCACTTAAACACATCTGGTTTCAAACATTAAATTTATTTATTGTGGCATACCACGTTCAATAAACGCAATTGTAGGAGTTGCTACCAACCGTGTTTATTCCATTTGTTCCATTTTCAAACGGGAATGGCGTAATCCTAACGTCACCATTATGTGCATTTTTATTGGACGCGCTGGACGAGAAGAATTGGCTATTTTAGACGGGGGGAGACCATAAAGTGCATCCGTAATGTGTTCTCATATCCAATTAGATATGTGATTTTTAGAAATAATGTAGCAACTGATGATGTATGTATAATGGTTTCTATATGCAAAAATATATGCTGTCATTTCTTCTGAGATAATTAAATATGGTATGGAAATGGTATAGTCCACATATAGATAAGCGTAGGGTATATAAGCAGGTCAGTTTGCCCCTCAGTAGTGACTGAAGATTCCCACCCCTTCCTCCTGGACGCCCCTGCCTCGGACACCCCTTCCCCCCGAACACCCCTGCCCTACCCATACATGCGACACACATACACACTCATTCACCCATTCACACACACATTCTCTCATTCACGCAGACACACTCATTAACCCATACATGCACACATAAACACTCATTCATCCATTCATGCACACACACCCTCTCATTCACCCATTCACGCACACATTCTCTCATTCACGCAGACACACTCATTAACCCATACATGCACACACATACAAACTCATTCACCCATTCATGCACACACACCCTCTCATTCACCCATTCACGCACACATTCTCTCATTCACGCACACACACACACTCATTCACCCATTCATGCACATACACCCTCTCATTCACCCAGGTATTTGAGTACCGGGAGTTTAAACATTCAGCTGCTTCACAGCCTGCAGAGCAGGCCTTGGCTTGGAGCAGCACAAGCGTTGGGGGTCCCTCGAGAGCCAGTGGGACATCAGTTTCCTCCAGCGATGAGAGGTTTAGTTTGCACCGTGATATATGAGTTTGGAGTAAACAGAGTGTGGTTCTGCAGTGCAGCCCAAACCTGGACTGTGTGCTGGTTAATCAAAGCTGCTGGCGACCAGTCTGGTCCCCAGGAACAGGTGTACCAGCACGAATCATCCACTTGAGAGAGAACAGGTCTGCTCCAGTCCTCCGTATAGCTCACAAAGCATTTTACATGCAAGAGATGGTGAGGGTTCCCACATAGTACAGGTTTGGAGAAACCTTTAAACAGTTCAGAAGAGTGGCCATACGCACACCTGGGATCTAACAGTGAGAATGTAAATGTTTGTGTGTTAACTTTGGACCACTTCCTTCAGTGTGCCAACCCTGAGTAATTTATCTACAGTATATGATTAGCTAATCTACTGGATTCCCAAGCTTCTTTAATTAAAACAGATTTTTAATACTCAACTACCACTTTGATAGGACACAAGAGGCGGAACTGGAATTTTACTTTTTGCTCCATGTTGTACTTTCTGCAAGTCTTACACTGATTAAAAGTGGGTGTTGACGAACATTTTATATTACACCAATAGGCATCAGTAAGGTTGACTTTACTCTGTAGTGTATGAACACATGGCTCATGCTACACACCATTCTCACGCAAATCATTTAATGATTTTATATTAAAACACTCAAAAGGTGACAAACTATGAAAACAGAAAATCTATACAAGGGACAAACAAACAGCTTGTGTGTGTTTTTTTCAGGTTAAGGACAGAATATACATATACACGTGTATACATGGGTAAACAGCGTATACACACTGCTGGGAGGACAGCGTATACACACAGCACGGAGGACAGCGTATACACACTGCTGGGAGGACAGCGTATACACACTGCTGGGAGGACAGCGTATACACACTGCTGGGAGGACAGCGTATACACACTGCTGGGAGGACAGCGTATACACACTGCTGGGAGGACAGCGTATACACACTGCTGGGAGGAGCTCTTGTCATGGTGTGCCATGGCGGGACTCAAATCTCTGGGCAGGAAGAGAGGAACTCCAGCCACTCTGAGAGGGAGGGGTTCACCTGGGGGGCCTGGAGACACAAAGAGTGCTGTTATTACCCTGCACAACACTCACACCCACATTATACACACACACACATTATACACACACACTCACACACACATTACACAGACTCACATTACACACTCACGCATGCGCATGCACGCACTCACACACTGATGCATGCATTCACACGCACGCACGCACTCACACACGCACACACTCACTCACACATTATACACTCACACAGACTCACACAGACTCACATTACACACTCACACACACTCACGCATGCGCATGCACGCATACTCACACTTGCACGCACACTCACATACTGATGCATGCACGCACGCACGCTCACACACTGATGCATGCATTCACACGCACGCACACTCACACACACACACACGCACACTTACACACTGATACATGCACGCACGCACACTCACACACTGACGCATGCACGCATGCACACTCACACACTGACACATGCACGCACGCACACTCACACACTGACACATGCACGCACGCACACTCACACACTGACGCATGCATGCATGCACACTCACACACTGACACATGCACGCATGCACACTCACACACTGACGCATGCACGCATGCACATTCACACACTGATGCATGCACGCACGCACACTCACACACTGATGCACGCGCACGCACACTTACACACACACACCGTGCACTCACACACGACTGAGGGACCCTTCCATCTCCCCGTCAGATTGGCTACCGATCTCTCACGCGCGAGCGAAACGGGACAGGGTATTGTGACGTATACTTTCCCCGCTTGAACTTCCGCCCGGCCCGGTATGCCCATGCTTTCTGGGAGCGTAAACACTTCCTCATTTCATATGCCAAGCCCTAAATCACCATGACAACAGCATGGAGGTTATGCACAGTGCTCTTATCATGAATACACCACAACAGGGCTGAATAACACAGAGTACCCAATAATGCTCATTAATATCAATTTACTACCGTCTGTCCTAGCAACCTGCCAGGGTCAATGGTACACACTCACACCAAGGGGCACTGATGCTGCAAGCACATATCTGCATAAGGCCTCAGGCAGTGTCGTATAATGGGTAAGGGTAAGGGTGGGGTCACCCAATACCCATTACACCAATAACCCAAACCTGCACTGCTCCAGCTGTATAAATGGATGCAGTGTAAATGCTATGTAGGAAGTTGCTTAAGAATAAGAGTGTCTGTTAAATGCCTGCAATGTAAATCAGGCAGAAATGAGGATGAGGAACAGAATCAGTGGGTTTTCGCATTTGACACTTTTCTTTGGATATTTTATATTGCATTTTTTACATATGAGCAACAGGACAGAAAAAAACCTTAAATAATACAAAGAACAAAAACATGTACCTACACCCCTACACCCTACCCACACACAAAGAGGGGGGGGGGGGGCGGAGACCTACCTCATCATGAATTATTTTCACACCCGTGCCATTAAGGAGGACAGGTATGACTGATCTGACCTGATGGGGTTTCTTCATAGAATCAGACATTCTCTCCCTTTTCTACGTCTGTGTGTTTTTGAGCAAAGTTCGGTAAAGATTCAATAAAACCGAACATATCCGATATGCAGCTCCTACACAGTTAGGACCTCTGTAGAAACTCCAGTCTCTCAGACTCACTCCAGTGCACAGGCTAAAAGCCCCTGTGAATATGCTCCCTCAGCCAGATGGTTTGGATGCTCACCTGCAGGGCATCAATGTTGAGGGGCCCCTTCTCCCCACGAATGGACACCAGAGAGGCGCGGCCCCTGGAGGGGTACCCCTCGCCCACGCTCAGGTGGCACACCACCGAGGCCGACTTGAGGAAGACCAACAGCCGCTGAGCCGGGCGCCAGTCGATGGCAAACCTGTAAACAAAAGCGCAGATTTACCCCACAGGCAAAGGGAGAGGACAATGAGCAGGGGGACTAAGGCAAGGGTGAATGTGAGTGGAGTTACCTGGAGTGCATTTCCTGAATCTCGGCCAGCATCTCGCCCTGACTCAGGTAACGCTGACAGACCTCCTGCAGTGTGGAGCTCACCTGGGACAGGGGGCCCTGCAGGGCCCCATCCAGAATCCCTGCAGCCTCCTGGGACTGAAATAAAACTAACGTTACCTCAGGAGAACTCAGAGCTCTGTGTAAAAGGCCAGAGGAAGGACAGGGATAAGTACCTGGATGTTGAAGAGGCCGTCCGGGGTCCAGGTGAGAGTCAGGGGCAGGGGTCTGAGGTTGGCCAGGTCAGGTCGGTGCACCTGGGGCACCAGCTCCACACAGAGCTCCAGCGGCCCCGCCCACAGCAGCTTGTAGCCCGTTAGGCCGAGCGTAGCCTGCACCGACCGCTGCAGCCTGAGAGACGAGATCCGCAAGCGCAATGTACAAAAACAGGGATGCAAGTCTCACAGTCCAGCTCTACAAAGAGATAAAAAATGGCTACAATGTTCTATGAGGATTTTTGAGTTCAACAATTGAATTAGAATTCATTATGTGAACGGACTGTACTGAGGATTGAAGTGGCAGGACGGAGGTCACATGATGGCACGGCCTGGCCCTTACCCGTCCCGCAGCAGGGTCCAGCTGTCCAGACTGGTGAGGTAGGCGTCGGTCTGCGCCACAAGCTCAGAGATGCGCCTCTCGGTCAGGTGCAGCGCCCTCTGGCTGGCCAGCAGGGACTCCTCCAGCTCCTGCAGCTTCAGACTGCTCAGCTTCTGCACCGCGGATAAGGGGGGAGAGGGGAAACCCAGAGTCAGCTTTCAGCTGGCCAAAACTGAGGTCATGTCCGAAACAGCACACCTGCCTACTATAGTATACTTGTTGAGTACACGGGATATGAATGTTCAGTAGGTGAAATTTTCTCTAAATGTTCCGTGCTTAAAATTCAGAGATGATATACAGTTGCAAGACAAGGTTTGTGAACCCTTCGGATTTCTGCATTAATCATTCATGGGACCACACTTACCTTTCAGGAAGTAAACGTCCATTTGGGTCCCATAAATATGATGCGCAGGGATGTGCAGAGACCGTGCTGTACGTATCAGGGATGTGAAGGGACTGTGCTGTATGCATCAGGGATGTGAAGGGACTGTGCTGTATGCATCAGGGATGTGAAGGGACTGTGCTGTATGCATCAGGGATGTGAAGGGACTGTGCTGTACGTATCAGGGATGTGAAGGGACCGTGCTGTATGTATCAGGGATGTGAAGGGACTGTGCTGTACGCATCAGGGATGTGAAGGGACTGTGCTGTATGCATCAGGGATGTGAAGGGACTGTGCTGTACGTATCAGGGATGTGAAGGGACTGTGCTGTATGCATCAGGGATGTGAAGGGACTGTGCTGTACGTATCAGGGATGTGAAGGGACTGTGCTGTACGTATCAGGGATGTGAAGGGACCGTGTTGTACGTATCAGGGATGTGAAGGGACTGTGCTGTATGCATCAGGGACCATGCTGTTTGTATCAGGGATGTGAAGGGACAGTGCTGTACATATCAGGGATGAAACATGCAGTTCCTGGAGGCGCCATTCTGGCCAGTTTGGACTCAAAGCTATCCAATGAGCCAATGAGTAAACGATCAGAACCAGCCAATGTATTTCCAGAAACTCCTGAAGTAAGGGGACAGGTCAACCCACACAACCGTCAGCTGTGGTAATGCTTTGTCAGTTTGTGAAAAACAGGGTAGAACCAGTCGCTAAGCGTGTTCGGTGTGCGCAAGGAACAGGCCGACGTGCCGTCCCCGATTCATACCTCCTCTTTCACGTCCTTCTTCTCTTTCATCCTCTGCTGCTCCTCCAGTTCCTCTTTCTGGAAGATGAGAGCCGTTAGCGACGGCGGCTACCAGCTGCTGCGTGGGCTTCACAGCAAGCCAGAATAACAATGAAAAGCAATTCTCTAATTTTACCAAAATGTACCGGGAGAATCAGAGCAGAAGACGTGAGGACAACCTTTACTACCCACATGCCTGTACACTGATATACACATGTATTTTGGACTAATTGCTTTTGTGATTTTACCATGGGCATTCATGCAGTTGGCTTTTAAAGCAAACACATATACATGCCATAGGAAGACTGCAGAGAGCCTGTGCTAAACTATGTGTCTGAACTAAATTCCTAAAGGCTTTTTCCTTTGAATAGACTGGTCAGCTCACAGCTGAACATGCTCCCACTCACAGCAGCTTTCAGTCACTGCTCGCGTCAGCAGGAAAAGCAGAAGACCCTGTCTATAATCGTAGGCTCGGGGGCCATGCCACAAAAACGAATGGAAAAATACCACACTGGCATGTTAACCCAATGAAGAGCAGGATTTCTGGAATGTTTTTTTCCCCCCAAAATTCTGTCTATGTTCTAGAGCTCAATTGCTGTCAGTAACCAGTAGTGATTGCGACATCAGCATTAGAATGTTCAGTTAAGAACACTCCAATCACATCTGTGATCATACACAATATCCTTCTCGTAGACACCTCCTGCTTGTGTCCCATGCACTCATAACAGCACAGAAGTGCGGAGTGTGAGTCTAATGTAGACCAGACCACAGACCCATAATGTGTACACTATGGAATGTAATGTAACTATACCCAGAAAATCAGGGCATGAAAAGATTTTGCAAAAAACCCAGTAATACAGTCTGAAATTCACAGTATGGCCAATGATGCAGTAGGACTTTGGTGCGAGGTTTACTCTACCTCAGATAAAGCCTGGTTTAACGAAGGAACTAAAGGCAGGAAATACTGCAACCAATGCCCAAGTCTGAGCTCGCTGCAGGGGAATCACATGCGCACACACACACGTGCGTGCGCACAGACACATAAGCGCGCACATACACACGCACACACATACACGCTCGCGTACACACCCAAACACGCACATGCCCGCACACACGCGCGCCTGATATCTCAGAACTGTGCAGCCGGTTTCCTTGGAAACAGAAGCACTAGGCATAGAAAACGGCTCTGGCAGTTTCAGAGCCGTGGCGCTGCAGTGAGAACAGCCTCAACTAAAACACAGCTGTGGGATGAATCACCATTTACTGAAGAGCCATAATGGCTCCCGTTAGCAGCGGTAAATGTCAACTTAATGTCCCCCTTCCTTTAGGAAGCAATGCTTCTTTTATTACTCTTCACACAATCAACCAGATTTATAAACCTAGAGCGGCTGGAAGAGAAAAGGTCTGCTTAAAAAATGCAACCTGACATACTACAATATTAAAAATGAATGCTGTCCTATTCCTGACGCTCATTATCCGTGAGTTGGCCTATGCTTCAGCCTTACATTTACAAACGACACAATATGCAACTCAAAGATTTCATGCATTTTACAGCTTGTATCACGGCAACCAGCAGTGTAATTACCTTTGTAAAAACTATTTGAGCTCTATATGTGATAAAGGGGATGCGCTTAAGTCTTTATCTTTAATATGGTAACAAAAGAACAAGCCCCAGGTTTTCTGCAAGCCATTTTAATCACTAATAAACTGATTCTGTGAAGGTTTCTTAGAGAAAAGAAACACATATACTCATATGCTAATCTCCCCACTTGTTTATTCCTAAAATAGAGTAATTTGTTCAGATTGTGCTTAATGGCTCAAACCCCACAGGCTAATTGAATTACGGCAATTACACTGATTAATATGCAAATCACTGTCTCACAGAGCATAGACACAACATAACAAAATTATTTTTGGTTTGAAAACAATCTGGTAGCATTACAAGTCAAAAGGGTAGCCAAAATTGAAAAGCTCAAAATATTAATGGAAAAAAAAGGCATAAATCTTTCTGCACCCAAATCCTTGTCTCCCCACACCCCACGCCCCTCGCCCCCACCCAAGGAGATGAGTGAAATACAGCACTTTGTGCAGAAGTCATTCAAGCACTGATGAGCTCAGGTTTAGGGGACCTTTACAGCAGCTGTGCTGCCAGGTTTGCATGCGTGAGCGATGACTCTGTACCCCATGAACGCTCAGTTTAATCTGGGACAATCGTGGAAACGCATGGGGGGGGGACTAACTGTTGAACACAAAGGCACTGTGGGAATCTGGCACGGCGGTGAAGTCTAAAGCAGCTTCAGCAGGGGGAAAAATGAATATAAACACTCCATCCAGAACTGGAGTTCCAAGTGGAAATTTGCCCAAGAAGCTCCAGTTAACCTCCTAGATCCATTCCCATGGAAACAGCGAACCGTCCAGCTGATGAAATTCTCAGTCCCTTGACTGATTGACTGAATCAGTGCACATTATCTACCGCCACCATCAAACTGAAAATGCTGTCAAGTCTGAAATCTGTCAACATCTGGCACCCACCGATATTCCTCAGGTAGTCCTCTGTATGTGTGCTTTTAGACTCCCTGATAATGTGTGTGTGTGTGTGTGTGTGTGTGTCTGTGTCTGTCTGTGTAGTGTGTGCAGTGTGTGTGTAGTGTGTCTAGTGTCTATGTAGTGTGCGCGTGTAGTGTGTGTAGTGTGTGTGTCTGTGTAGTGTGTATAGTGTGTGTAGTGTGTGTGTAGTGTGTATAGTGTCTGTGTAGTGGGTGTAGTGTGTGTAGTGTTTCTGTAGTGTATATAGTGTGTGTGCGTGTGTATAGTGTGTGCGCGTGTGTGTAGTGAGCGTGTGTGTAGTGTGTATAGTGTGTGTATAGTGTGTGTGCGTGTATCAGCGCTCACCTTCCTCTCCAGAGCACACAGCAGCTGCTGCAGCTGCTCCTTCTTGCGGCCTGCTTGATCCATCCTGTCTAGCAGGGCGGCGATCAGGCCCTCCACACGCTCCACGCCCTCTGCGTACGCGCTCTTCAGGGCTCCAAGGCACGCACGCGTGTCTGCACCTGTCAATCATTCGCACAGGGCATGACAAGTCATCCCGCAGCACTCTCTAAGCATGGGCTCTGCGGGTAGCGCGGGCTCTATTCAGTTAGCGCGGGCTCTATTCAGTTAGCGCGGGCTCTGCGGTTAGCGCGGGCTCTATTCGGTTAGCGTTGACTCTATTCGGTTAGCGCGGGCTCTATTCGGTTAGCGCGGGCTCTATTCGGTTAGCGTTGACTCTATTCGGTTAGCGCGGGCTCTATTCGGTTAGCGCGGGCTCTATTCGGTTAGCGCGGGCTCTATTCGGTTAGCGCGGGCTCTATTCGGTTAGCGCGGGCTCTATTCGGTTAGCGCGGGCTCTATTCGGTTAGCGCGGGCTCTATTCGGTTAGCGCGGGCTCTATTCGGTTAGCGCGGGCTCTATTCGGTTAGCGTTGACTCTATTCGGTTAGCGCGGGCTCTATTCGGTTAGCGCGGGCTCTATTCGGTTAGCGCGGGCTCTATTCGGTTAGCGCGGGCTCTATTCGGTTAGCGCGGGCTCTATTCGGTTAGCGCGGGCTCTATTCGGTTAGCGCGGGCTCAGCGGTTAGCGCGGGCTCTATTCGGTTAGCGCGGGCTCTATTCGGTTAGCGCGGGCTCTATTCGGTTAGCGCGGGCTCTATTCGGTTAGCGCGGGCTCTATTCGGTTAGCGCGGGCTCTATTCGGTTAGCGCGGGCTCTATTCGGTTAGCGCGGACTCTATTCGGTTAGCGCGGACTCTATTCGGTTAGCGCGGACTCTATTCGGTTAGCGCGGACTCTATTCGGTTAGCGTGGACTCTATTCGGTTAGCGCGGGCTCTATTCGGTTAGCGCGGGCTCTATTCGGTTAGCGCGGACTCTATTCGGTTAGCGCGGACTCTATTCGGTTAGCGCGGGCTCTATTCGGTTAGCGTGGACTCTATTCGGTTAGCGTGGACTCTATTCGGTTAGCGTGGGCTCTATTCGGTTAGCGCGGGCTCTATTTGGTTAGCGCGGGCTCTATTCGGTTAGCGTGGACTCTATTCGGTTAGCGTGGACTCTATTCGGTTAGCGTGGACTCTATTCGGTTAGCGTGGACTCTATTCGGTTAGCGTGAGCTCTGCGGTTAGCGCGGGCTCTATTCGGTTAACGCGGGCTCTATTCGGTTAGCGCGGGCTCTATTCGGTTAGCGCGGGCTCAGCGGTTAGCGCGGGCTCTATTCGGTTAGCGCGGGCTCAGCGGTTAGCGCGGGCTCTATTCGGTTAGCGCGGGCTCTATTCGGTTAGCGCGGGCTCTATTCGGTTAGCGCGGGCTCTATTCGGTTAGCGCGGGCTCTATTCGGTTAGCGCGGGCTCTGCGGTTAGCGTGGACTCTGCGGTTAGCGCGGACTCTATTCGGTTAGCGCGGGCTCTATTCGGTTAGCGCGGGCTCTATTCGGTTAGCGCGGGCTCTATTCGGTTAGCGCGGGCTCTGCGGTTAGCGTGGACTCTGCGGTTAGCGCGGGCTCTATTCGGTTAGCGCGGGCTCAGCGGTTAGCGCGGGCTCTGCGGTTAGCGCGGGCTCTGCGGTTAGCGCGGGCTCTGCGGTTAGCGCGGGCTCTATTCGGTTAGCGCGGGCTCAGCGGTTAGCGCGGGCTCAGCGGTTAGCGCGGGCTCTATTCGGTTAGCGCGGGCTCTATTCGGTTAGTGCGGGCTCTATTTGGTTAGCGCGGGCTCTGCGGTTAGCGTGGACTCTGCGGTTAGCGCGGGCTCTATTCGGTTAGCGCGGGCTCTGGGGTTCAGTGCTAGAGGAGGGTTCAGTGAGAGAGGAGGGTTCAGTGAGAGGGTTCAGTGCTAGAGGAGGGTTCAGTGAGAGGGTTCAGTGCTAGAGGAGGGTTCAGTGAGAGGGTTCAGTGCTAGAGGAGGGTTCAGTGAGAGGGTTCAGTGCTAGAGGAGGGTTCAGTGTGAGAGGAGCGTTCACCGTGCTTGCGTGTCCCCCCCGTGGCATGTCCCCTGTGGTGTGTATTCGGTACCTGTGTCGGGGACAGGTGAGCCATCCAACAGGTGCGGTGGCTGAGCGCTCTCTAGCAGAAGCAGCATGCGGTCCAACACGCTCAGCTGCAGCTGCGTCATCTTCAGCTTCTTACGGCTGTCCTGAGCACCAGCGCATGCACGCATGAAAAAAATAAAACAGCGGTCAGCCCCCCCCTCCGCATGGTCCTGACAGAACAAAACCGCCAACACTGCTCCCCATCGTGCTGCATCCCCATCACGCTGCTCCCCATAACCCTAACCCAGACTCAGGCACTTATATATTCATAAAAATCTGTATTGCTATCTCAAAGAATAAATCAATGTTAGATACGAGTTTTTTTATGCATCACGTGCAAAATCCAAGTTTAATTCAACCTCAATTCAAATTCAATTTTCATTAATTTACCACTACTTCTTTTGATAACGCAAGAACCACCATGGAAAAATCTGTTGAAAGTTAGTGGATGTTACACTGTAAAAGTGATTTGCTGTGTGTGCACGGTGTGTGTATTTATACACTGTGTGTATTTGTGTGTGTGTGTTGCCTGTAAGTGGTGAAACTGTTTATTCCATTCACTATAGATCTGAGACCCCAGCCTGGCCATGGCCAAACACTGAAAGAGAGACTCTCCTTTCAAAGAGTGTGAAAATTTCTTAAAATAAAAAAAGAACAAGGAGTGCAATGCAGTCATCAAAAATAAGATTAAAACCCCATGTATGTTAATACCCAACATATTCAAGACAGCTGATGCCTGAAAAAAACAAACAAAAAACAAATGGAAACCATCATCCATCATACTGTAAGCAAACATATAGGGGGCATCAGACTGCCAAAACAGAATCATAAATATAAAACTTTGGAAATGATTTAAGAGTCAAAGTTTGATGTAAAATTCATCTTGTGAGATAATCTCATTGCCCGAGAGACACACTGTTACACTGGCCTTAGTATGGAACAACAGGCAGAGAACACTATGTTAATCTGACAGCACATTTATTTTACTTGCTATTGCGGGGATTCTGCTTCCAGTGTGGATTTGCAGCCTTTAGACAACGGTGCGGCTGAACACCGCAGGTACGTGTGAAAAATACTCTGCGCTGTCCCCATTTATGAGTAGCCTCTACCTTCAAAGCAAATTCTAGAAACAGTGGATATACAATCAAACGTCAAGGCAGCGTTCAGAAACAGTGTAATTGCAAAGTGTAAGGAAACCACCCTTTTTACCTGCCGCCACAAACGGAACACAAACACGCAGTAGCTACGGCTGCATCGTTGGTACAAGATGAACAGTTCAGACACCGGCTTTCCGGTGGCAGAACTAATCCTTTATTGTGAAATGTTGCTTATTAGCGCAGAAATAAGTGAGTTTAGGCAGGGTATGGAGCAGCATTACAGTCTGGAAGGCAAAAACCAAAGCGTAGGATTTTTGCTAACATGAGGAAGAAGGCTGAGAACAAGCTGAAGGAGGTGACCTAAATTTGCAAGGCTACACCATTAATACACAAAGATATCAGTGGGATTGTGCGCACTAAAGACTGTGGGCTCCTTGTTCTTCAGCGCTAACCGTATAGAACTAGATTTCCCCATGTAGGGCAACGTCTCCTCTCTCGTGCTTCTGCTCTGTAAGAGACGCCAACCAGGGCTTGTTCTGGGACCGTACCCAACTCTAAGTAGGTTGAGACGCAGCCCGTTTCTCTATTTTTGTGCATGCATGAGAAACTTTACTTACAGTTAGGTAGGGCACCATCACTGCAGCGGGAGGTTCCGCCTCTCCCGTATCCTGAACATCACTTGCGGTGAAAAAGGCCTTCTGAGCAGACTCGTACCAGTCTAGCAACCTGCGGACACGCAGTCGCGCGTAATTATTAGTGACAGGCAAGCGAATCGACCTTAGATCAACTCGGGCACCATATAACTTTGACCAGAAAGCGTGAAGCAGTCAGATATGATAGCTCTCCATTGCAAATCATTTCAGCAACATAGGCGTAGTCTCAGTGGCTCACGTTAACAAAGTAACACACACACACACACACATATATATATATATATATATATATATATATATATAACGTTAGCGACACAGCACACACTACAGTCCCTAACTAATGTTACATAACCATTTCGTTCAAAAAACTATTCTGATAGACTACACAGATTAACGAAAACCGTATGACTTCCAACAGTTAGCAGCTTCGCTCACCGACTCTCTTACCTAGCCAGCGATGCCACTCTAGCAAGGGGATAGCTACTTAGCGAGAGAGAATGGTATCTCAACGCCTTCTTTATCTAGCATTAAAATCTTGTAAAGCCATCATGATAGTGCTTTGAATTCATCAAGCATGATATCGTTAGCTAGCGAACTACGACTAACGTTACTTTCTGTCACTCATTGCCATAGTCTACAGGCACTGTTGACACACATGGGCTAGTGAATTCCAGTTTTATTTTTCAATTTGTTTGTTACAGACTATCCAGCTTGCAAACTGTTAATAACAATTCAACGGTTAATCAGCTAAATTTGCTAGTTAATGGCTAGCCGTTACCAATCAAAATAGAACACTGTGCAACCGAGTAAGCTAGCTAACTGTTTCACGCATTTGAGCAAAAATGCATGGCTAGCTTTGGAAGCTTCGTATGCTTTTCAAGAGAGTAGATCTAAGTCTACTTATAGACAGTTGGCTAGTTACCAGCGACTCAATCGCCTACATTGAGATTTCCGTAAACATTAGAATAAAACAAAAATAGTCTAACTAATCAGTTACTTACAACTGGGCCCGTTCAGTCGCCATAATTTTTCTACTTTCAAAACCGAGCTTGAAACAGCGGTTTAACTGACGATTGGTCTGATTTCACCCTATCAGCGACGAGATGATTACGTCATTCTTCTCGTTGCTTTTGGACAGTGACTAAATTCTTCTGAGCGATTCAATGGATCAATGGATCTCGTACAGATTCCAGACATAGGATAAGTTGTCCAGCAAGATTTATCGTACGTTCCACAGGTATTTCACAATGCATTCCAACCCTTAGATCACGGCCACTATGGATACATGCCAGATTAACACAGTAAAGTAATGTGATGTGGGAAGCACAAATATGCGTTTCCATTCTGTAAACCTACCTACAGTCACTGATTACAGTAAAAGGCTCATTTACATAAACTCAGCCAAGGCTAGAAGCTTGCACGAGGTGTATACCCGTAACACACTCCCACCATACCCTGTCATAACAGCTTGCTCACCAGCTGGGACAGACCAGCTCGACTATGCCCTCCTCCCCCCAGGGGGGAATGACCTTCCCACAGGCAGGATGACGGAGTCACTGGCTGTGTTCTGCAAACACCTAAAAGCAACTGTTCTGACTGCATCTCAGAGTTTCTATAAAAATTTCATTTCATTTTGCAGGTCCTGACACCTATCCCTTGGCAGTGATACTTATTTGATTACAACTTTGTCAATCTCCAGCTCTACTGGCATTTGCTTTCCATGCTAAATGCAATTTGTAAACCACTTAGGTTAAGGGCATATGCCATTACTAAATTGTAAATTGCAGAGATTGCAAAAATTATTTAAATGCTCCCATGCAATGTAACTTTTTTTGTTCAGCATACCTTCAAGAGACTAAAGGACTGGTCAATCACTTGGTCACCGACCACTGACATTCTTGCTATGTTGCCTAGGTTGCATTGATTTGTCTCTTTTGAATGCTCCTGACTTCTATCAGGGACAGTGGTCACATAACTAACAAAACAAGAATATTAGTGATGAGTGACCAGGTGACTGTAAGGTCCTCTAGCCTCTTGAATAATCGCTTCAGAATAAAGAAAGCACTGTTCATAAAACCCATCAGAAACATTGAGCATCACTGTTTCCTTCATTTGCCTAACTTTACATTACATTACAGGCATTTAGCAGACACTCTTATCCAGAGCGACTTACACAACTTTTACATAGCATTTACTTTTCATCCATTTATACCGCTGGATATATACTGAAGCAATGCAGGTTAAGTACCTTGCTGAAGGGTACAGCAGCAGTGTCCTTCCCAGGAATAGAACCTGTGCCCTTTAGGTTACAAGCACAGTTCCTTACTCATTACACTACTCCACCTAAATGCAGCAGACAAAAAATGAAATGGAAACAGGACCCTGAAGATGATTTATTCCAAAATGAACAACATGAAAATCCTCCATCTTTCTGGCATTTAGAGAAACAATGCAAACTGGAAAAGAGCTGGGTATATCACCATGACTACCCTGACCCCCTTTCAATAGTGTTGTCTTTTTTCCTCTTTCTTTTCTTGGACTTCATTCTGGATAATGTTATAGGTATAGCTGTGCAAAATAGGTTATTTGTTTGTATGTTGTTGTGTTACAATTTGCGGTAGGTGAAAGGTGGAACATGGCTAGAGCACGCAGGAGTACTGTCGTGTGTGACTGATGGGTAACTTCAGCGAGCAAGAACACAGGGAGAAGGGGATGTGGTCTTGAACTACAGTACCCACAAACTATGAGACACTAGAACATTTTATGGTTGTTGCTCAGGGTGATTGGACACAAAGATCAAAACAGCTTTTTATTCTTGTTCCTTTCGCTGCCCTGCATAAGAATCCTGACTTTTTTTGTCAAAGCAAGACCAAAAAACAAAACAAAGAGTTGTTTAAATAAAACAAAAAACAGATAAAACCAGGAAAAAGGAAAGCAAAAGCCTTTGCATTTAAAGATTACAATTTCTTACCACAATAGATAAGCCATCTTAAGCAAATGTACTTTTACAAACTGGGCAAAATAAGGAGGCTTAAAATATCATTTTTAAAATGTAACATTCTGCACACCATGTATTAATGCTGCAATTTATTAAGCTGTAATTTATTAAGAAAAAGTCTATGAATATTAAATAAGCAAAATAAACATACAAAAGTAACTCTTTACAGTACTTTATAATGCCTGTGTGAGTAGTACAAAAGGAAGCAGGTCAAATAGAATAGTTTTGTGTCCATTGCAACTATGGTTGTTTTTATGGTTGATTGGTTTTGGGTTGAACCTCCTGTTCAAAAATAACAGGACCAACAGCCATTCTCACATTTGTTGTTGTAGACCAGGGGTAGGCAACCATTGTCCTGGACTGCCAGGGGTGTTTCTGGTGATTCTGGTATGCCCTTCATACAAGATACTGACTACATAATTCAGACCCTCACATGAATCCATAAATACAAACTCAGACCCAAAACCAATTGAACAATGAAGCTAAAATGAAACCAGAAAAATCTGAATCTCCTGATCTGCTTCCTACCTTTCTGAAGACGACCCCAAAATCAGGTGCACCATTACACAGAACATTTTTAAAAATAACTAGATAAATAAAATGAATGGACTAATTAATTTATACACATCCATCCATCCAGTATCTAACCCACTTACTCCTGGTCAGGGTCATGGGTGGTGCTGGACTTTATCCCAGCTTGCATTGGACGAGAGGCAGGAATATACCCTCGGCAGGTCACCAGTCCATTGCAGGGCACACACACATCATTCATTCACACACTCATACCTACGGGCAGTTTAGAGTCCCCAATTAACCTAACCTGCATGTCTCTGGACTGTGGGAGGACCTGGAGTACCTTGAGGACACCCACACGGACACAGGGAGAACATGCAAATTCCATACAGAAAGGGCCCGGCCGGGATTCTAACCCAGAACCATCCTAATTTACACACAGAAAACAGAATTAATGAAAGGCAAAAGAAAAAGCCGGTAATCTGAAATGACCCACAAGGACACACGTGTTCCGGTTTCTTTTCTTTTAATAACACATTCATTTCTATGGTCTGTTTGCTTACAAGGAGTTAAAAAACAAGTGATGATAAAACTATCAAAGTAGGCCAGAGATGCTGAGACACATGAAGACAAAAGGAGATGAAACAAGGGCTCCCTTGCTAGTGTCACAGGCAAATAAACGGGTCTATTCTTTCCAAAAACAAATCTTTAAAATATCATGCTGCTCTGAAATATCTTGCAGAGTATTATGTTGCAGTTCACAGAGATAGTTCTAATGCATCCAACACAAGAAATACAATCCCATGTCATTATTTTTTTAAAAGCAATCAGAAACAAACAAAAGATGAAGGATGTGAGGTTACAAATATAAGTCTAATGAACAAATGCATTTGAATAATGAAATATAGCAGTTTCTCTTTTAAAAAAGACTAATTTTCACCTCTCCAATTTTAGTTTTTTTTTGTAATTACCTTTTCAAAACCCTAATAATGGAGAAAAAAATAATCTTTGGAAGAAGTAAAATCGTTTTATTTTAGACTATTACCTACAGTATATGGAGATGTGACTACCCAGTTTTAATATTTATTTTTCATTTTAGTTTTTTTTTGTTTTGTTTTTAACTTTTTTGATGTTTTTAAAGTATTATTTTACTATTTTGCTATTTTTCCTAAGAGGTAGATCAACAAAAAAATTACACAATTACAGGTATTGTGCCCCTTGATTCAGGGAGTGAAAATGAAGAGAGGGATTATGGGAAGGGGGCAGGACCATGAAGGGAGAGATGGGAAGGGGGTGGGGCTGGCAGAGACCCCACACAGGGCCAGGTGAAGGTCACAGCCACGCGCCCTGTTCCAGCAGGACCTCCACCACATGCCCCGCAGGATCCCCACACATCCCCACACTCTGCGTGAAGAGGATGACTGTGCATGCACTGAGAAGGGAATCCCTGGAGGAATGGCACCAGATGTTTGCGACAGTCATAAGTTTACTCACCAAACAGTTTTACAGCAATGAATGAAATTAATCTCAGCAGCGTGGATGAGTAAAAACGTATGTATTTACATCTTTTATCGTTTTAGCCAGCTAAGTGGTCTTATCTTAATTAGTTAGCTGGTCATTTCTAAAGTCGGTTAGTTAACTATTTCAGAGTTAGATTTTGTTGCTTGCTAGTTAGCCAAGGTAACTAGTTAGCCATAATAACTCGGCCCATTAACTGCAGCTAGCTACAGCTAACCTTCTTTGCCGTCTTAACTGCTGTAGCTAGCAAGCCAGATCAAGTGGGTCACTCACTTTAGGGGAAGGGGGGTTTTATAGGGATGGGGGGCAGAGCTGGGAGAGGATTGTGGGAAGGCAGCACAGCCCTAAGGATGAGGTGGGGGGGAGGGAGATAGGTCAGGGAAGTAGCTGACATATGGGATGGTTTGCGCAGTATTGAGGATGCATAACAGACAGGTAGCATGGTTTTACTATGAGGTACAGATGCATTCAGGATGCTCAAATCTTCAGCATTTATATTCTACCCAGATGGATGGCTCATTACACAAAGTGATTCTGATGCATTCTTCCAGTGCAAAATGTTCAACTCAATTTGGAGGTGGTCCAATAACAGCAGGCGATCGATGTGAATCAACCCCGAGGCTAAATCGTACCCGACCCATTCGATGCCGTTCCACCACCACACGCCTGCCACAGAGTACCAGCCTTCAAACCTTTTCCACTCGGGAGACTTCCATCAGAATGACTACCATATTCAGCAGCTCTCCATTTCCCAATTCCACCATTCTCCTCCATTTACTTCACCCAATTTCAGCCAAAGCCCTCCTTCCATTCTGTTCACACGTCACACCCCTCAGCCCCCCCGCAACTTCATTGATTTTTTAAAAGGTTTTTTCCAACTCTGAGCTGGAGAGATAACTTAAAATCCAAAATGCCAGAAAAAATATAAATAAATGAAATCTAAAAGATACTGTAACATGCATTATCCACTATTTTCTGGCTGCAAAAAAAAAAAAAAATAATATTGTGGCTAAGTCATGAGGTAGCGTTCCAAGTTATGTGTTAGGTTTGGTTTTTCTTTGTAGCACCTGTTGCGCGTCATTGTGCGACGTCCAGAGTGTAGAGAGTGAAACTGTCTGAATACATCATGACTCAAATGACATACTCCTGTACAGTACCAGATATCAAATCTGCTGTTGTTACTGCTGTTGTTGTTGTTTGAGTGGACCATTAATTTTTTTTCTGGAGGAAAAAATACATGCTCAGATTGGTGGATGATGTGTACATTTTTGTTAAAGTTAAAACAAACTATTAGGAGTAATGGCCACTGTAAATAAGCCACATGCCAACAGTTTAAGTGTGACTGTCACTCGTATGCATAAATGACAGCTTGTGTAAATTTGCCGTTAATGTCAATGGAAATGTATGATGTAGCACATGCAACTTATAGCTTTGTAGAATCCTGGCATTTCGGTTGAGAGCAAGCTATTCATGACACAGTTTGAGTGCAGCAACATCTCCATTTTACCAGTTTATCCACTGCAGCTCAAACATGATTCTTTATCTAAAACGGTGTTTGGCACAGTCATTACTTAGTCTCGCAACACGTGCGAGCCGATCGTTAGTAATCCATTATAATTAATAATTAGCCATTTTTTATGTGTGAATTAAATTTTTTTTAAAAGAACCGATTGTAAAACTACTCCAAGCTATAGAAATGGAAGTCAAATAGAAAGGTCATACAGAAAAAAAACGGTTGAACAGAAAATGAGAAAACAGGTACAAATGAAGCCAAGCAGAGAGGTAAACTCAGTAGTGATCCACTACCCCTGAAATAACTTGCTCAAAAATAATTTGATATTCAGTCCCAATTTCATATTGTGTAGAGAAATGTTCTCCAAAAGGATTGAGGACAAGGTGGGAGGAGCAGGGTGCTTGGCAGAGGAGAAAAGGGATGGAACAATGTTTCAGGTCCTGAGAGAGAGGGAGGGAGGAGGCACCATCTTCCCTCCAGGGAGATATGGACAGTGTTTTCAAGCCATGGCAGCACTGAACAGAGTACTGGTTTACCATGTTGTCATTTAACTGACGTCTCCGCCAAATCTTTCCACAAAATTAGAGCAAAGAATCCCCCCCTCTCTGTTTATTAAATCTATCCCTCAAGTATCCCAAAAAACATGCCAATATTCCCCTAAGATCTGCCATTTTCAAAGTCTTCCCAGTCCTCTTCCCCTTCTTCTGGAAAAAAAAATCCTTCTCTATTTTTGTCTCATCTTATACAATTCCAGGACTTTTTCAGTCATCAATTCCCCTACCCCATGTTGTCTTTTTGTTTTTTGTGTTTTTTTTTTTGAGTTTTTTTTTTCTGTTGAAACAGTAAGTAACCAGATGTCATATCCAAATAAAGCTTGCTGTGTAACAAGATAACCACGAAAAAAAAAAAAACATGACAATAGACAAACAATCAAAAAGGCTGCAGTCTGAATACATTACACTACGTCTTGGTGTCTGTGAGCAAAGCTCTGTGGTTTTGAAGAGACACAAATGTCATGGTTGAACCTTTTTAGTGTGACTGAGGCTTCTGACTACTTTAGCCTGTAGCTTGGGCAGCGTGTATCATGTGCTCTGGAATGTGCACTTTTTAAATACATGAAAACAACAATTAATTATTTCCAATATAGTAATTAGTACTTCTCACAAGGTAGCAATATGTTTCTGGTTTTGAGCTTACTTGTTCAACAGGAATTTCAGAATCGGGGTAATGTCCATTCACTCAAACTCATGAGCACTGATCAAAATATTTCTGTCAAAAATTCCAAAATTACATCCAAGGCTGAAAGTCAGCCAGCCTTTCCACAACAAAAAGGTCCTACCAAAAAAGTTCCTGTCTCTTCAAAAAAAAAAAAAAAAAAAAATGGAATTACAAGCACTACAATAGACTTTTCCCTGTGGATGGTATGCAAGCACACGAAGCGGTCAGCCCAGCCGCGGATGAGATGGTAGAGCGCAGCAGGCCTTAAAAGATGCAGTCTGACAGGGTCACACGGTGGTCTCGTTTTGTCTCGCAATCTTTCCTCATCTTTTCATTTTTATGTTTTTTAACAGTAATTTTAAAAATACAAAACTTTATCATCTTTTTTTAGCTGCTCCTTTACATCTTATGTACAGGTTAAATCTATTTATTTATTCCATTCATTCTTTATTTTTCTCTTTTTTCTTATGTTTTGTAGCTAGTTGCTCCCACTTTAAAAAGTTTTAGAATATCCCCGATTTATTTTTTTTTAAATCATAATAGTAAAAAAATAAAAAAAAGGAAAACCAAGGCCATAGGTTCTCTTTAGACTTTTTCCTGTTTTTTTAACCCGCCCCCCCCTCCCCCAATGTCCCTCACCCACCATTTTAAACATTTATACAAATGAATAAAACACACACACATACACATGCATACACAAGCACGCACGCAAACACACACACACACACACACACACTGCTCTCTGTCTCACTCCCTCTCAGGTACTCAAACACACTCAGACAGAAAGACAGCACATGCGATGGGGATGACAAAGCTGTTAGACTGGCCAATGAGGATTCACATTCACTGTGTGGAATTCCAGGAACCCCACAGGATAACCGAGTGTTTGCCATTGCACACCTGGTGTAATGGATGGGCTAAGTATGTGACATGGGCCCTTAGCATATCCACTGGCTGACTGCAGCGTCCAGCAATGCTCCCCTCAGCCCAATGTGCTGGTTCCTAGTTCAACCCAAAGCACACTTCTACAAGATCCAGAAGCCACTCCAACGATGGTAACAACAATACCCAGAGCCAAATACCACCATGCTCTCAGTTGTTATTAGCATCTAAGTTTTCACTTGGGAGCTAAACTTTGGGGGCATTCTGATCAAAAAAAAAGAAAGAAAGAAAACAAACAAAAAAATACCAAAGCAACAAGACAAAACCTAAAAAAAAGATACTTCTCATTTTTTTCTTAAAAAAATAAAATATTCAAGACTATCAGCTTTATATAAAACACCAGCAAGCGAAAATGAAAGGAACAAATACTGAGGTAACTTCACCCTGAGGTAGGTTTTTTTCTTATTTCTTCCTATATTCTTATCATATTGGTGAAATCTTCCAATCTTTTTCTCATTTTGGGAGCTCACCAGCAGAACGTGTGGAAATTGAGAGAGTGAGAGAAGAAGCTATTCCCATGTGGCTAATGGTCTCCAAACGGACAGTGACTACTCTGTGCTGGGGGAGGACAAGAAAAGCCATGGAGAAAGTGCATCGATGCAGACATTCACGACTTGAAGTCAAGGGACCCTGGTCTGCCGACCATTTAAGGCAAACAACGGGCTTTGTTTTTTGGGTCACACCCATCTCATTAAAACAGTGTGTAATCGCCATAGAAACCTTCTCTTTCTGCCTTGCTGTGAGTCTGGAGCTGGTACATCATCATAAAAATTCAAAGGAAGGACTACAGACGCGTCCTTCCGCTAAACACGTTTGTCATGGTTGAAGTTGTAGCCTGGTGGTACTGAGAGTCCTCAGGTGCTCTTGCACAGGGAGGCACTTCAAGGGGGGGAGAGTCCCTGAAAAAAAATATCCCCCAACTAAAGAAAATGAGGTAAGTTTTAAAAATTTTTTACAGTCTTCCTCACTGAACAAGTTGCTTTAAACAGACAGACAAAAATAACTGAAGATCATCCGATTCCACAGTTGATGGGAGGGGAGATCTCGTAATGCATCTCCTGGGCATGGATGTTGGGTAAAAGCAAAAACCAGGCAGAGGAGGAGTCGAACCCCCCCACTGCACCATAAAATGGGTCATGCTCAAA
This sequence comes from Anguilla anguilla, assembly GCF_013347855.1. Lineage (NCBI taxonomy): Eukaryota > Metazoa > Chordata > Actinopteri > Anguilliformes > Anguillidae > Anguilla > Anguilla anguilla. The sequence goes on along the minus strand of NC_049217.1, from coordinate 32,179,446 downwards.
AACAACAAGGTGATGAAGTCAACGGACCAAAGTCCATTACCTCAGCTCTCTGCCCTGGGGACCAATCAACCAATCAAAGGTCAAAGAAAATGGAAGCCCCGCCCCAGAAGCTCTGTCCCATTCCGACTCCTCCCTACTGGTGCTTGTGGGGCTGACGCATGTGTGTGTGTGTGTGTGTATACACACATAGATACACACAAGTATCTTGGTGGCGGTCAGTCACCAACTATAAAATTTAGTTTCACTCAATTTAGTAATCTTTAGAGCTGGCTCCTGCAACCAGAACAGCGGAGGCAGTTGTGACCGAATTCTCTCGCTGCTCAAACCGTCAGAAATTCCCAAAAATCGTAACCTGTGACAGGGCTGGGGGGGTGGTCAATCCCTCCCGCCCCACAATTTTTGCGGTCTCGGATTGGGGTTGTCCCCCAGCGTCACGAAATGCAGCATTTACTTTCGAATTCACACAATTATATTTACAACATTTAATCTCTCACTCTCTTTCAACTCTTGTTCCCTTTTTCCCCATCCCTCCAGCCTTTTTTAAAGAGGGAGCTCAAGAGCAGCAAGAAGAGCTGTGGCTCCTCCCCTCATCTCTGATAGGTTCGGGCAGGTCACCTGATCTCTGACCTACCCTTGGAAATTGCTTCTCACCCACTCTCTCACCTCTCCCTCACTGCCCTTTACATATAAGTTCTCTGTATTATATATGTATGCGCATATATATATATATATATATATATATATATATATATATATATATGTATATATGTGTCTTTTAAAAAAACCACCCTTGAAATCAAGAGTGACTGGAAATGGCTTCTGATTGGTGGGTTCAGTGATGAAACTGAACCTATCAGAACGTGTTTCAGCGGGAGCTTCCCTAACAGCTGAGAGTCTATGCAATAGACTTTTACAAGGCCGACAATATCCTACAGGCACGAGCAGCTTGTTTTCCAAAGCACTCCAGGGGGCGCTGTACTCTGTATTTCCAGCCAATCACCTCAAAGCTCCACAAGCCCCGCCCCCTCCCTCCATTTCCAGTCACTCTCTGGCCTGTCATCTGGTCTCTGTTTTCTATCGTTTTTGTACCAATTTTTTTTCCTTTTTTAAATTAGTTTTATTTTTTTCACCCTTCTCTCACACAACCACCCCCCCCCCAACACCCACCCCCCCCCCCCCTCTCTGTTTGACATGCATTCCTCCCTGTCTCCCAAAGGGTCTGCGTCTCTCTCTCTCTTCTTCTCCTCCGGCTGCTGTCCGTCCAGAGGGGCCCGGCCCCTCACTTCCTGCGGGCAGGCTGGGGGTCCTGGCCGCCCTGTGGGGCCCCGGGGTCCACTTGGGGCTGTGAGTGGGGTCCTGGGGGCCCACCCACACCCCCTTTCTGCTGCTGCTGTTTGACCTGAGTCAGAATGTCCCGAATCTTCCTCTGCGCCAACTGGAAGGGAGCGAGAGGGCAGAGGGTGAGTCCATCTGTCCATCTGCCCATCCATCACCCATCAACATCCACACATCCATCCATCCATCCATCATCATCCATCTGTCTGTCTGTCTATCCACAATCATCCACCCATCCATCATCACCTATCCATTGATGCATCCATCCTTCCATCCATCCATCCATCATCATCCACACATCCATCCATCCTTCATCATCCACCCATCCATCACTGTTACTTGCTCTGCTGTTTTTAACCAGTTTGAGCCTGTGTCTCTTTCTCTTCTAAAGGAGATTATTGGTCATATGAAACCTTCAGCTTGTCCCACAGATGTTGTCCCCCCTCGCCTTTTTAAAGAAATTTGTGAGACTATTGGTCCAAACATCCAAATAATTATGAACAGCAGCCTCGCTTCAGGTGTTGTACCAGCAAATTTTAAGCATGCAGTAGTGCAACCATTGATCAAAGTTTTTCTGTCAGCCTTGGTGACTCTGTATCCTCCTCAGCGCCTCTCGCTTGTGGAGTCCCTCAGGGATCTATTCTTGGGCCAATCCTTTTTTCCCTTTATATGCTCCCCTTAGGGTCCATTCTCATAAAATATGGCATCTCGTTCCACTCTTATGCAGATGACACTCAAATTTACCTGCCTTTGAAATGGAAAGATGCAAACTCTTTAAAACCATTGTTGGACTGTCACAAGGACATCAAAGCTTGGATGGCCTTAAATTTTTTTTACTTTAATGAGAGTAAAACTGAGGTCCTGATATTTGGACCCAGTGGTGCCTATGATGCCCCTCATATGGACCTGTGTTCCCTGGAACCATATGTAAAACCCACTGTAAAAAATCTGGGTGTGGTAATGGATAGGGATTTTAAATTAGATAAACATATAAACTCAGTGATCAAATCTAGCTTTTTCCAGCTGAGGCTCTTATCTAAGGTCAAGTCCTTTTTATCATTTAGTGATTTTGAAAGGGTTAGACATGCTTTTTTTCAGTTGGTCCAGAATGCTGCAGCTCATCTTTTAACAGGGAAACGCAAGCGAGAGCACATTTCCCCCGTACACGTTCCCTCCCTTCACTGGCTCCCTGTACGTTTTAGGACTGATTTTAAAATTTTGCCTACAAATCATTAAATGGACTAAACGGTAAACGGACTGCATTTATATAGCGCTTTTATCCAAAGCGCTTTACAATTGATGCCTCTCATTCGCCAGAGCAGTTAGGGGTTAGGTATCTTGCTCAAGGACACTTCGACATGCCCAGGGCGGGGTTTCAACCGGCAACCCTCCGACTGCCAGACAATCGGTCTTACCTCCTGAGCTACGTCGCCCGACTAGCTCCAACCTATCTCTCTGACCTTTTACAACCACACGTCCCGTCAAGGTCACTCAGGTCCGCTGACCAGTTGCTTCTGGTTGTCCCAGGATCAAGGTTGAAGCAGAGGGGAGATCGCGCTTTTGCAGTGGTAGCCCCCAAACTCTGGAACGAGTTGCCTCTGCATGTTAGGCTGGCCCCTACACTGCGTGTTTTTAAATCCCGTCTTAAAACACATTTTTATTCCTTGGCTTTTAACACAGTATGAGAGTTGCCCTTCTTTTTCATATTATCTTATTGTTTTTATTATTTTATTGTCCTTTTGTCTTTTAAACTGGTCTCTGTGTTTTTATTGTGTTGTTTTAGGGTTTTGCTATTTCTGATTGTACAGCACTTTGGGTCAGCTGTTGTTGTTTTTAAAGTGCCTTATAAATAAATTTGGATTGGATTGGATCCATCATCATCTATCCATTCATCCTTCCATCCTTCCATCCAACCATCCATCAGTCCATCCATCCATCCATCCTTCCATCATCATCATCCATCCACCAATTTTCTAAACCACTTATTCCTGATCAGAGTTGCAGTGGGGGGGCGGGAGCCTATCCAGTGCAGTGGGCAAGAGGGAGGAATACTCCCTCGACAGGTAACCAGTCCATCGCAGGGCACACACATTATTCACTCACATACTCACACCTATGGGCAATTTAGAGTCTCCAGTTAGCCTAACCTGCATGTCTTCGGACTGTGGGAGGAAACCGGAGTATCCGGAGGAAACCCATGCGGACATGGGGGGAACATGCAAACTCCACACAGAAAGGCCCTCTGGGATTCGAACCCAGGACCTTCTTGCTGTGAGGCGACAGTGCTATCCACTGCACCAGTGTGCCTCCCAAGGGTGAGTCCTGGCAGCCAAAAAACCCGAAAAATATGGCTCAGCACCCATCTGGGACAGCCACCCGCTTGTAATCACAAAGGTCGTGGCGAGTTGCCAATGTGCGGCAGTGGTGGGGTTTCCCAGGCAACAGAGCAGCTAGGTGGTCTCACCTGGCTTGCATAGAAGTGCCCGATGATCTTGACAATGACCTGGTCGTTCTCGTCAGGCGTCTGTTCCCGGGGGACCACAACCTCTGCAGCGGTCAGGTTCTGCAACTCATTCACCTGCAGGAGAGAGGAGGCTGTTCACACCACTCCGATAGTTCTACCTGGTCAGGAACATGCAGTCAGTGCTCTGGACCACAGACCACAGAGACCCTCGACCTTCAAACATATCTGAAATGTCTCCAAGGGTCATTCTATGAAATATGACCAGCACCTGAGCTCTATTTGGTTCCATCAAATAAACTGACAGAGGGTTTAACATCTTGCAGTAGGGCTATCCATGATGGCTTCTACAAGGCAGACCTTTCGGCACTTGAAGCATCCATTTTAGATTTGGCTTTTTCTTGGTCTCCCTGACCTTCTGAGTTGACCTTTTTGAAGGAAATGATCCTTAATGGTGCCGTAAAGTTGATAATTTTCCATTCATTTAACAACAGATCTCAAATTTTTTTTCTGCAGAACTTTTCTGTTGCTTCTGTTCCAAACAATTTCACTCATTTCCTACACAAATAGGACAAAACTTTTGCATTTAATAAGTATTTAATATTAAAGAAAACTGGGACAATGCCGTTCTGGCTGGTATGCATTTTGTTATCCTTATACATCCATTTTCATTCAAGCTAAACTGAAATTGGGAGAAAAAAAACACTACAACAAATGAATGAAAAGCAAAAAGCACTATATGTGGTACAAAAGAAAAACCCTAAAAGTAATGATTGAATAAAGCTTAATCAAACCTAACCCAGTAGCTTAATCAAACCTAACCCAGTAGCCTAACCAAACCTAACCCAGTAGCTTAATCAAACCTAACCCAATAGTGACCAGCTTGAACAGACCAGGCTAACACTTAGTACAGACAGTGAGCTCACACCCACAGCAAGCCCCACCCACAGGGGACCGGTAGACAGTGTGCTCACACCTACGGCAAGCCCCGCCCACAGGTGACTGGCGCCTTACCGTTTTCCCCCCCTTTCCGATGACTCGGCCTGCGGCGGTGGCAGCCACTTTAATGTGCGTTTCCAGCTTCACTTCCTCTTTCGGACCAAAGAAGTTCTCCTCCTTCAGCTTGCCGTAAATCCTGCCCTGTGCCTACAGGGGGCAACCATGAGACAGGATCGGCAAAGACATGAAAAAAACTGTTTATACACAGACCCAACAACACAGTCACACAATCATACACACACTATGGCTATAAGCATACAGAGGGAATGGGGGTGTCAAGCTTGCTTAACGGACCGTACCTTGAACTGGGCCTCAGGGGGTCCGGTCACAATGACCATGCGCATCTTTGAATCGGGCGCCTCGGCAGGAGCGATCTGCATGGGATTCAAAGCACGGTCATTCCACACCACATCATCAATCAACACGACTGAATCACCAATCAACACAACTGAATCACCAATCAACAGGACTGAATCACCAATCAACACGACCGAATCAGCAATCAACACGACTGAATCACCAATCAACACGGCCGAATCAGCAATCAACACGACTGAATCACCAATCAACACGACTGAATCATTGGCTCCTGAATCCGGCAGGCAAACGCACTCAATGCTTTGAGTTACGGCAATTAGCCGCTAATCTGATGCACTCAGTGTACCCGCAGTATGACAAATTCTGAAATTTTCCTGTTATTACTTTTTAATTCTGACAGGGGATCTATAATCCATCGTAATACAAATGACGTTGCAGGAACGGCTACTAAAAAGATCAAATGTAATTGTTTTATCCAAATGGAATGAAACGCAGCTATGATCAGCGCTTTGAGGCGTTACAGCCTGTCCATCGAGGACAGAATAATCAATGATCTAGTAATAATATTTCTACGGTCTGAATTATGTACAGGAGTCAGGCTAAGAGACATGCGTCCAGGTCATTACTTGCATTAGAGTGGGGCATGATATCGCCTTATTAAACCAACTGCTGTCTGGGAGAGAGAGACAGAGAAAACATTTATAGCTGTGTGCATGTGTGTGTGCGTGTATGTGTGCGTGCGAGTGTGTGTGCGCATGCGTGTGTGCGTGCATGTGTGTGTGTGTGCATGAGAGTGTGTGTGTAGCCACCCTTCCCCTTGCTTGCCTTGATGGAGGCTCCAGCGAATCGGCTCAGCTGTTTGATGTGCTGGCCCTTCTTGCCGATGATGGCGCCCACAGCCTGGGCAGGGATGTATACGTGCACAGTCTCCTGCTCCGGCGTCTGTGGGAGGGGCAAACCAGAGCGTTAAAGCAACCCAACACCTGCCACACCAACCCAAAGACCGCTACACCAAACCAACGACTGCAACACCAACACAATGACCGCTACACCAACCCAACGACTACAACACCAACGCAATGACCGCTACACCAACCCAACGCCTGAAACATCAACTCAACGACTGCAACACCAACCCAATGACCGCTACACCAACCCAACGCCTGCAACATCAACCCAACGACTGCAACACCAACCCAATGACCGCTACACCAACCCAACGCCTGCAACATCAACCCAACGACCACTACACCAACCCAATGACTGCTAGGCCAACCCAATGACAGCCAACAGCCATCAGCAGTTGGTTCTCAATCAAAGTCACAGCATTAGATATAGAAGTACTGGTATGGACCTCCACAGTTGTAAGATTAACATACCAGTTCTTCTGCTGTGACTTTGATTGAGAACCAACTGCTGATTGCTGTTGTTCAGTCACGTCATCATGGTCAGGACACTTTTGACCAATCAAATACTTTCACTTCTTTAATGTTTCACAAAACTCAGGGACATAATGGCCGCTGGTGTCATCGTGACTCGACAAGACACAGAAATGACGAAAACTGCCAGAGTCGCAATTCTGCACGCGGTATAAAACCCCACTACGTCAGCTGTGTCAGTGAAAAGCCTTTCAGACACCATGTCCACTGACATCACCTGCATGCATTTCACAGACGTTTAAAAACACTCTTTCCAATCTGTGATTAGCCCTGAATCAGACAATACAAAGCAAAGCAATGCTGCCGTAGCAATGTGGCAAACGTGAACCGATCAACTATTTTTCAGGTAATAAACCTTGATGAACACAAAGGTACTTCTTCACAAAAGAGATTGTCTCCTTCATAAAAGGCAATTAAATAGAAGAGGGGGAGAGTATCAGGGAAAGGTAAGGAAAGACTCACAAAGGGCAGTAAATTTAAGGTCATACCCGGTGAAACTGGATATAGATCTTTTTATTATTTATGTATTTGACAGTTTCCATTTCCAGGAAGAATTACAGTTGCCTCCCTTATTCTCCTGCTGCTTTTTTACTTTTTGATCACTGGCGCCACCTACAGGCAAGGCGATCAAATATACAGTGGAGCTCAGTAAAAGATACGTATATCCTGTGACATATATTTCCAAGTTAAATAGGTGCAACACAATGGGTAGTAGTTATTGGAGTGAGGATATTTATTTTGTAGTTTGTGCCAGCTCAGTACCTGTTTGAAAACCTAAGCTCATATACTCTTTCACATATCAATCCTTTGAAAGCCTACCCATAGGAGTCATTGATTTGAAAAATAACTGGCAGACACACAGCTTTTTTAATAGCACGTTAAAGAAAGGGAGTCATTTTTTAAATAGATTCAGAAAATGCAGAGATTATGAGGACTACAGTTCCCTCCACACTGATAAGGTCAACTTACCCCAAATGAACCATAGGGGGTGCCAGCAGTAGAGTTTCCAGGGGGAGGGGGTGGCATCGCAGAAGATGGCGGGAACAGCCCCAGGGCACCAAGGTTAAGTCCGGGGATCAGGTGGGTCTGTTGCTGGGGATGGAGGAGGGAGGGAGGGGGGTTCCCAGAAAGGATTCAATAAAATGGAAATATAAGTCTGTTAAAATGTACCAGATGCATTAATATTAAGGAAATGTATGCGGAAAAATAGACATTATTCAATGGGAGTTAAACTAGAACCAGTATTTTTAAAATAGTACTAGTATTTCCACTATCCTAACCACCAGTCTGTGGTTAGGATAGTGTGGTTCCCATCCCAATTCCTGGAGATCTACCATCCTGCAGGTTTTCACTCCATCCCTAACAAAGCACACCTCATTCAACAGCTAGAGATCTTGAGCTGCTAATTAGTAGAAGCAGGTGAGCTTTGTTAGGGTTGGAGTGAAAACCTACAGGAAGGTAGATCTCCAGGAACTGAGTTAGGAACCCCTGGTGTACAGGTATCAGTTTCTTGGATGCAGTCAGTGTGTGTGACTGGATCTGTGTGGCTCTCTGCTCATTGACTAAAGCACCATTGGGTTCAATAATTGACTGATTGATTGGTTTGGACTAAAAGGGGATAAACTGGCAAAACAAGGTGGACTGCAGCTCTTCAAGATGAAAATCAGCCTATGAAAGACCAGACAACCTCCAGGCTCGACAGCTAACACTGACCACCTCTCCTCTCCTCCGGTTTGGACAGAGATTTTATGGCCTCTTCTCAGGGACAGCAGGCAGAGACACCGTGATTTCACACACCACAGGATGAAGAGGGAAATGAGGGACTGTGGAGGGTTTCTCCAGATGACACAGCGTGGGGACGCCGGTCCCTTTGCTTATGAGTGAGACGGGGCTAACGCTCATGGCCCAGGGGGCAGGACAAATGCTCATGGCCCAGGGGGCGGGACTAACGCTCATGGCCCAGGGGGCGGGACTAACGCTCATGGCCCAGGGGGCGGGACTCACATTCATGGCCCAGGGGGCGGGACTAACGCTCATGGCCCAGGGGGCGGGACTAACGCTCATGGCCCAGGGGGCGGGACTCACATTCATGGCGGCGACGTCGTTGTCATAGGCCTCGCGCACTTTCTTCATGATCTCTTGCTCGGCCAGGCAGCAGGCCTCGATGGGGCCCTTGACTGTGATGGTCCTCTCTGGGTTGTACAGGGTCAGGTCCTGCAGCCTGCAGGGGGAGGGGGGCAGCGCTAGTTTAGCGGTAGCCTCGCGACACTCACGTACGCATTCCCACACGTTCCCACACGAGGCGCTTACGGCGAGATGGTGATCTTGGTGTCGGTGTCCTGCTCCACCTTCTTCAGGTTGCGCCCCTCCTTGCCGATCAGGCGCCCCACAAAGTTGTTGTGGGCCAGGATCTTCAGGGGGACCTCCTCAGCTCTGAGGAGCAGAAGACATCCTGGGTCAGCCTAAAATATCACAGACCCCACCCCCTCAGCCCCACCCCAGTCCTTCAACCCCACCCCAGCCCCTCAAACCACATGCCATCAATCAACTGCCACTAACACTTTGTGAGAGCGAAACACATACCCACACACATGCACACGCACACTCACGCACGCACACACGGACACGCACGCACACACGGACACACACGTACACACACACATACACGCATACACACACACACACATGCACACACATACACACACATACACACACGCACGCACACAAACACAAACACACACACGCACACACATACACACACGCACACACACACACACACACACACGCACACACACACACACGCACACACACAGGTCAGCGCACCGCTCGCGGTCAGAAGCCCCGCCCCCTCGCTCACGTCTTGGTGTCCTTGGCTTCCTGGTGCATGATGTCCAGGATCATGCGGCAGGCGGCCGAGCAGCCCTCGGGGGTGGAGTGGATGCTGATTGGCTTCTCCGCCGCGCCGGCGTTCTCTTTGCGGTGGACGTCGATCCTGTAAGGGGGGGGGTTGACAACAACATGCACTATTTGTCTGGGTCCCACCTTAGAATTATGAATGTGACTCTTACAGGGCTCTAGACGAGGATGTAGTACAAGTGAGGGCTGATTCTTTCCAGGTTTGCTTTCTTACATGCTCTTATACAAATAAATGTGGCCGTGTCACACACGCACCCAGAGCTCAGGTGGGACAGGCGATTAGTCAAAATCGTCAGTTTCTCTTTCTGATCTCGCTTCCAGTTCTGTGACACATGGGAATATTGAACTGTGGGTCAATGCAGGAGGCCACTTTGAGCGGAACTCTGGTTTTGCATGAACGCACAAGAGCTTCAAAAACAGGCGCGGAGGCCGTCCCTGGTGGTATGATCACACCCTCCACAGCAAGCCTTTTTTACGGCTTTCTCTCCCTCTCTCTACACCTCTCTCTCTGCTCCCAGACGCGGCTCGAAGCTGGCAGCTCAGACCAGCAGGGCGGCGCTGCACAAGTGCTCTAAGCTACTCAGACCTAACCAATCCATTACCAGAAAACATACATGCCAGGATGCAATGACCTAGATATCCGTGCCAGATGTTTGCATTTTACTCCGTATCTGCAATGCCGATGGCAGACTTCCCCCCTCCCCACTAATGACCTTCTCTCATCCTGCTCATGACCCGTCTCACAGATTTTCAAATTAATACCTTGAAAGGAAATAATTAGATGGAAAAAATCAGCTATAATATGTTACACACTTGTCCTGGGTCTGTTTGGGGGTGGGGTGGGGGGGTACTCACTTGCTCTGGGTCTGTTTTGTGATGTTTCGGATGGTGGCCCCCTCCTTGCCGATGATGGCCCCCACATACTGAGTGGGCACCAGCAGGCGCAGGGGGATGTCGGCGTGCTGGTGTTTGGAGGGCCCCCCGGAATTGGGGGAGCCCTGGCGGGGGCCGCGGGACCCATAGCCCGCGCGTCGCCCATTGTCGGGCCCCCGCTGGCCGTCCACCTCGGAGGTCTCATCGGGGATGTAGGACACACGCAGCGCGTTGTTCTCAAACTGGTATCCGTTCAGCTTCTGAATGGCCCTGAGGAAAAAGAGCGGGAAACAGGCTGTGAGTCACATGACCTGGCTGACTGCTCCACTCCCTGTTTAACAGTGTGGAGGGAGTGTGTACCGTGCTCATCAGCGGTAAATAACCCTTTTCCGGGAGATCTACCATCCTGGAGGTTATCATTTCAACCCTATTTTGGGACACCTGATTCTACTAATGAACAGCTCGGCGACATAGCTCAGGAGGTAAGACCGATTGTCTGGCAGTCGGAGGGTTGCCGGTTCAAACCCCGCCCTGGGCGTGTTGAAGTGTCCTTGAGCAATACACCTAACCCCTAACTGCTCTGGCGAATGAGAGGCATCAATTGTAAAGCGCTTTGGATAAAAGCGCTATATAAATGCAGTCCATTTACCAACAGCTCAACAAAGATCTCTAGCTGTTGAGTGAGGTGTGCTTTGTTAGGGTTGGAGTGAAAATCTACAGGATGGTAGATCTCTAGCTGTTGAATGAGGTGTGCTTTGTTAAGGTTGGAGTAAAAACCTCCAGTGTGGTAGGTCTCCAGGAACAAGGTGGGTTACCAATAATGTACATGTCCTGTTAATACCTCTATATAAGTCAATGAACTGGAACTGTACCAAAAGCAAGTTTGGGCCATTCTGTGAAAAATAACTACATTAGAGCATATAGATTTAGTATGGCCCTAAGATTTCAGTATATATAATCATTCAGGTTATGGAAAAAGTGACAGATACTCAGGTACAGTTCATACACTGAAAGATACATTTTTAGGCATCAAGGAACACAAATTTGTTTTGTTTATTCTTTCAGATGGTGTAGCTGTGTCTCCTACTCCAGTCAGTGGTATATTGCCAGTAGACCATTTTTTTTTTTAACATGGGAATGCCCCTAACCTTTATCTAAAATGCAATACATTTCACACTATATTTGCCAAAACAGAATGAATGCACCTAATAATACCCTATAATAAATGCTGAACAGCATGCTACTTTGCAGAATCATTCATTTAGTGACAAGAGCCTGCAGTATCACTGGGCAGCCACTAGAGGTCAGTAACGTGCCGTCATGTGCGATGGAGAGGAAAAAAGTCCGTTTTATCAACTCGCTCAAGGTGCACGCGCCGAAGTGCAACCAGAGCAATAATCACACTGATCATTATCCCCGTCAAAGTAAGCTATTTACCGGGAGATCACCGCCCTTCTCGGCAGTGAAAACGCACCACCAGCATAACCATTGATGATAAACGCGCTTAAAGGAGAGGTTTCAGTGCGGAAGGCCGTTGGCGGACTTCAGTCAGGAGGCGCTAGCTGGAGATGTGGCAAGAGGAATTCAAGAACTTTATAGTCATTGTGCAAGCACAACAAAATTTTAAGAGGAAGGGGAAAAAGGTCACTCACTGTCTGGCCTGTTCCCGTGTTCCATATGTGACATTGACCACCGCAGTCTCGCTTTCAGTGTTCACTGTGAGAGAGAGACAGAGAGAGAGAGGGAGAGGAGGGATGGAGGAGAGAGAGAGAGAGAGAGAGAGAGGAAGAGAGAGAGAGGGGGGAGAGGAGAGAGGAGAGAGAGGAGGGAGGGAGGAGAGAGAGAGGAAGAGAGAGAGGGGAGAGGAGAGAGAAGGAGAGAGAGAGAGAGGAGGGAGGAGAGAGAGGGAGGGAGAGGAGAGAGAGAGAGAGAGAGAGAGAGGAGGGGAGTGATGAAGAGTAAAAAGAGGGGGGGGGGGAAATCTGGTGAGGAGTTATGACATTTACACCGGGTCTGGGTCTAGTTACCGTGGTTACCAACCAACACTTAAAGTGGGACCCAGCAATGACCCCACTGGGTCAAAATCAATCTGGGTAAGGGTGTTAAATACACGCAGAGCCCGTTAGGAGGGGTACAGGAGGAGGGGGCTGACTGTGTGTACTGATTACAGAGCATGTGCGACTGTAAACAAGTTCCCCTTTAGCCAGAGGCTGTCCAAACGAAAAGTCTGTTTTCAAAACCATCCCCCACCCCCAAAATCACCCCCCATAGAGGTGCTTTCCCGCAGGTTAAGCAACACTGCAGCCATTTGGTTACTCAGGAGGCTGACGTACCATCATTCACAAAGTTGCTAACCAGCCTCTGGAGGCAGTTTGACAGGAGTGTCAAAGCTGTGGCTAACGCTGCGCTAGCATTCGCCACCATTCTAACCATAAGGTTTACACTAACAAACAAGGGCTGGAGGCTGTAAAGCGCACGTACATTACAGATGACCAGCCTTTCAGTTCAGCCTGCACTGCACTGCTGCCATGAGGTACTACAGAGGTAAGGGAACCGGGTTCG